>NC_133161.1:76559318-76862348 GCF_040802235.1 Manis javanica
TATGGAGATGATCATGTGGTTTTTGTCTTTCTTTTTGTTGATGTGGTGGATGATGTTGATGGATTTTGGAATGTTGTACCATCCTTGCATCCCTGGGATGAATCCCACTTGGTCATGGTGTATGATCCTTTTGATATGCTGTTGAATTCTGTTTGCTAATATTTTATTGAGTATTTTTGCATCTACATTAATCAGGGATATTGGTCTGTAATTTTCTTTTTTGGTGGGGTCTTTGCCTGGTTTTGGTATTAGGGTGATGTTGGCTTCATAGAATGAGTTTGGGAGTTTTCCCTCCTCTTGTATATTTTGGAAAACTTTAAGGAGAATGGGTATTATGTCTTCTCTGTGTGTCTGATAAAATTCCGAGATAAATCTGTCTGGGCCGCGGGTTTTGTTCTTGGGTAGTTTTTTGATTACCGTTTCAATTTCTTTGTTCATAATTGCTTTATTTAACTTTTGTGTTTCTTCCTTGGTCAGTCTTGGAAGGTTGTATTTTTCTAGGAAGTTGTTCATTTCTTCTAGGTTTTCCAGCTTGTTGGCATATAGGTTTTCATAGTAGTCTTTAATAATTCTTTGTATTTCTGTGGAGTCTGTCGTGATTTTTCCATTCTCATTTCTGATTATGTTGATTTGTGTTGACTCTCTTTTTCTCTTAGTAAGTTTGGCTAGAGGCTTATCTATTTTGTTTATTTTCTCAAAGACCCAGCTCTTGGTTTCATTGATTTTTGCTATTGTTTTATTCTTCTCAATTTTGTTTATTTCTTCTCTGATCTTTGTTATGTCCCTCCTTCTGCTGACTTTAGGCCTCATTTGTTCTTCTTTTTCCAGTTTCGATAATTGTGATGTTAGACTATTCATTTGGGATTGTTCTTCCTTCTTCAAGTGTGCTTGGATTGCTATATACTTTCCTCTTAAGACTGCTTTCGCTGCATCCCACAGAAGTTTGGGCTTTGTGTTGTTGTCGTTTGTTTCTATATACTCCTTGATCTCTATTTTGATTTGTTCATTGATCCATTGATTATTTAGAAGCATGTTGTTAAGCCTCCATGTGTTTGTGAGCTTTTTTGTTTTCTTTGTAGAATTAATTTCTAGTTTTATACCTTTGTGGTCTGAAAAATTGGTTGGTAGATTTTCAATATTTTGGAATTTACTGAGGCTCTTTTTGTGAGCTAGTATGTGGTCTATTCTGGAGAATGTTCCATGTGCACTTGAGAAGAATGTATATCCTGTTGCTTTTGGATGTAGAGTTCTATAGATGTCTATTAGGTCCATTTCTTCTAGTGTGTTGTTCAGTGCCTCTGTGTCCTTACTTATTTTCTGCCCGGTGGATCTATTCTTTGGGGTAAGTGGTGTGTTGAAGTCTCCTAAAATGAATGCATTGCAGCCTATTTCCCCCTTTAGTTCTGTTAGTATTTGTTTCACATATGCTGGTGCTCCTGTGTTGGGTGCATATATATTTAGAATGGTTATATCCTCTTGTTGTACTGAGCCCTTTATCATTATGTAGTGTCCTTCTTTATCTCTTGTTCCTTTCTTTGTTTTGAAGTCTATTTTGTCTGATATTAGTACCGCAACCCCTGCTTTCTTCTCACTGTTGTTTGCCTGAAATATGTTTTTCCATCCCTTGACTTTTAGTCTGTGTATGTCTTTGGGTTTGAGGTGACTTTCTTGTAAGCAGCATATAAATGGTCTTGATTTTTTATCCAGGCTATTACTCTGTGTCTTTTGATTGGTGCATTAAGTCCATTTATATTTAGGGTGACTATTGAGAGATATGTACTTATTGCCATTGCAGGCTTTAAATTCGTGGTTACCAAAGGTTCAAGGTTAGCCTCTTTAGTATCTTACTCCCTAACTTAGCTCGCTTATTGAGCTGTTATATACACTGTCTAGAGATTCTTTTCTTCTCTCCCTTCTTATTCCTCCTCCTCCATTCTTCATATGTTGTGTGTTTTGTTCTATGCTCTTTTTAGGGGTGCTCCCATCTAGAGCAGTCCCTGTAGGATGCCCTGTAGAGGTGGTTTGTGGGAAGCAAATTCCCTCAGCTTTTGCTTGTCTGGGAATTGTTTAATCCCACCATCATATTTAAATGATAGTCGTGCTGGATACAGTATCCTTGGTTCAAGGCCCTTCTGTTTCATTGCATTAAGTATATCATGCCATTCTCTTCTGGCCTGTAGGGTTTCTGTCGAGAATTCTGAAGTTAGCCTGATGCGTTTTCCTTTATAGGTGACCTTTTTCTCTCTAGCTGCCTTTAAAACTCTTTCCTTGTCCTTGATCCTTGCCATTTTAATTATTATGTGTCTTGGTGTTGTCCTCCTTGGATCCTTTCTGTTGGGGGTTCTGTGTATTTCCGTGGTCTGTTCAATTATTTCCTCCCCCAGTTTGGGGAAGTTTTCAGCAATTATTTCTTCAAAGACACTTTCTGTGCCTTTTCCTCTTTTTTCTTCTTCTGGTACCCCTATAATACAGATACTGTTTGTTTTGGATTGATCACACGGTTCTCTTAGTATTGTTTCCTTCCTGGAGATCCTTTTATCTCTCTCTATGTCAGCTTCTATACGTACCTGTTCTCTGGTTTCTATTCCTTCAATGGCCTCTTGCATCTTAACCATTCTGCTTATAAATCCTTCCAGGGTTTGTTTCACTTCTGTGATCTCCTTCCTGACATCTGTGATCTCCCTCCGGACTTCATCCCATTGCTCTTGCATTTTTCTCTGCATCTCCGTCAGCATGTTCATGATTTTTATTTTGAATTCTTTTTCAGGAAGACTGTTTAGGTCTGTCTCCTTCTCAGGTGTTGACTCTGTGATCTTTGTCTGCCTGTAGTTTTGCCTTTTCATGGTGATAGAGATAGTTTGCAGAGCTGGTACGAGTGACGGCTGGAAGAGCTTTCCTTCTTGTTGGTTTGTGGCCTTCCTCTCCTGGGAGAACAGCAACCTCTAGTGGCTTGTTATGGGCAGCTGTGTGCAGACAGGGTCACGCAGACAGGGCTTCTGCTTCCTGCCTGGCTGCTATGCAGTTTATCTCCGCTGTTGCTGTGGACGTGGCCTGCTTTGGGCTGCTGCTCCAAAATGGTGGAGCCCCGTTGGAGCGGGAGCGGCTGGGAGGCTATTTATCTCCGTAAGATGCCTCCGTGCTCCCTGCTGCCCAGGGGGATAGAGTGCCCAGAGATCCCCAGATTCCCTGCCTCTGGACTAAGTGTCCCGCCCTGCCCCTTTAAGACTTCCAAAAAGCACTTGCCAAACCAAAACAACAACGACAACAAAATTTAAATAAATAATTTAAAAAAAAGAAAAACGCATGATTTTCTTTGTCCTCAGGCACCGGCTTCAGGCACCTGCTCACCAGTCTTGCTGCCCTGTTTCCCTAGTATCCAGGACCCCATGCATGCACTGTGTCTGCGCTCTTGTGCGGATGGCTGGGGCTGGGTGTTCAGCAGTCCTGGGCTCCCTCTCCTTCCCCGCTCCGACTCCTCCCCTCCCCCTTGGAGCTGGGGGGGAGGTGCACTTGGTTCCCACGGAGCCGGGGCTTGTATCTTAGGGCCGGGGCTTGTATCTTACCCCCTTTACGAGGCGCTGGGTTCTCGCAGGTGTGGATGTGGTCTGGATGTTGTCCTGTGTCCTCTGGTCTCTATTTTAGGAAGAGTTGTCTTTGTTATATTTTCATAGATATATGCGTTTTTGGGAGGAGATTTGCGCTGCTCTACTCATGCTGCCATGTTGAATCCGCCTCTTCAGGTTTTTTTTAAAGGTGAAAAGTTAACATAGAGTGAAATGCAGATGTCATGACTACAATTTGATGAATTTTGAGAAATGGATATATCTGTGTAACCCTAAATCCTATCAAGATACAGAACATTAGCCTCCCAAGTGAAAGTAGACTCATGTCCTTTTGCATATAATCAATCCCTATCCTTATCATCAAAGGAAACTACCGGAATGATCTTCTTCAAAATAGATTTATTTTGTGTATTTTAAAGCTTCATAAAATTGTAATTAACAGTATACAGTATTTGTGTAAATTTTCTTTCACTCGGAAAGACATGTTTGAGATTCATCCACTATATGTGAATCAGTAGTAGATTCATTTCGATTCAGGAGTTTTGTATTGTGTGGAAATGTCAAAATTTTGTTTATCTGTTTTCCTGTTGATGGATACTTGTGCTATTTCCAGTGTTTAGTTATGAATAAAGCTGCTGTATCATTGTACAAGTTATATCATGTGTCCCACTTAAAACAATTTATTATGTATGGTTTCATGGGGCAAAAATGTTTATAAGTTTCTTACCTGCTGTTGTCATGTAAGGTTCACTTTATCTTTTGTATCCTTATTCATGTTTTAAGAGCCATACCTTAGTTGGTATTTCTATACCAAGGCAATGGACTGGTTGGGTTTTATTTATAGATTTACTTTTCTTAATGGTTAACAAAATCTTCAGTTGAACTTTTTCATTTTTTTCAATTTATTCATGCCATAGTCATTTATGGGACCCTGTGTGTTATACACTTTGTCAGGTTTTGGTGATATGTCAGCTAGGCAATTTATTATCCTGGGAGTGATCTTTTTTAGTGGCGGAGGACACAGGCATGTCCTATATACACACCTACAATCACCAGGGTGACAAGAACACTGAGTAGGGTTTCTTAGAGCACAGAGAAGGCAGTGCAGTAAAGTGGGTAGTGACAAGGGAAAGAGAAGCTTCTAGGAGAAGTTGGCTTTTGAGCAGAAAATTTAGAGCTTAAGATCATTTGGAATGGCATGTTTACTTAATTCATGAGTAAACTGAGACCTAGAGAGGTTCACTTATTTGTCCAAGAGGGGGTTAAATAAGAATTAGAAACCACATCTCCTGAGTTCCAATCTAGTGTTTTCTCTTCTACAATGTGGTGCTTCAGTGTATTTTTATAACCATTGATTGACAGCCTACCATGTGCTAGGCCTTGGGTCATGTTTTGGGAATAAAAAATGAACAAAATACAACTCCTGTCATCAGTAAGTCTCAATCACTTAGTGGTGCTAACTACACACACACATACACACACACACACACACACACACACACACACACAACTACATACATATATATTCCATCATATCAACGATAAGACTAAAATCGAAATCCTATGGAAAAAGAAGGCATGGCAGCTAAAGCCCTGTGAAGCTAACAGACTTCATAAAGGTTTTCAGTGCTTTACTTTAAATATTGACCTTGCTAATAACCAACAGGTCTCTACCTCCCCTCCCTCCAGGAATGTGTTGAATCAAAGGAAAGGTCACAAAAACCTCAGATTTCCTTTCTGTTTCATGGCTGATACCGTAAAGCTCCTTCCTGTAATACACTGTGAGCTCCTTGAGGGCGGACACTTTGTATCCCTAAAGTCAAGTCATGTTCCTGCAACACAGTAGTGCTTAATAAATATTTGAAGTATCAATGGTTATTCAAAAAAAAAAAAAAGACTGGCAAGCATGAGATTTCAGGCAAGCTTGTACAGAGCCGGTGAGTTACAGCACAGAGATCTGCAGGCTGCTCTCCCAGGGCCTTGTCATCCCAGCAAAGGCAGGGAACATGATGTTGGTGTGGTGATTTTCCCCTTGTAATCCTGTCCCTGAAGCCCTAAAGCTTGTTTGAAGTCTTGGACTTCTTCACCCAAATGAGAGAAAACACAAAAGCAATCTTACTATCCCTGACAGAAGCTCCATGTCTACTTGCTATTATTTTTTCCTTTTACATCTCTGGACACACATCCATTTACACCTAGGACTGGTCTGCATTGTATTTCCTTTATTTTAAAAATAATCCTAGTTCTCTTCATCTTTATTCTCTTCATGAGCATGGTCCTTGCACCCTGTTCCAGCAGCTTTCAGAAAGCTTTTTCTAACTTTAACGATGAAAAAACATTGGGAGGAATCACTCACTTCTCTTTTTCCCCATTAAAGAATTTATTTTGATAGGCTGCATTTTGAATGTATTATATGACAAAGACCAGCAACAATATATTTGAGTTAAAATTTTGATTTGTTATCTAAGATGACTTGTTTTTAATATCTTAAATAGGCATGTACCCAAATGGTTTACCTAAAACATATCAATGAACCAAAGTGGTCTTAGGTCTTACTGGTGTTCTCTTTATTTATTTCTGCTTTCCTTTTTCTTATTATTTAGCCTGTGTTATCTTGAGAATACTTAAGTTTCTGTCAGTTCTATTTTGTCCACAATTCATATGGCAAGGTCTATTTCAGCACCCAGGTCAGATGTCCCCTTAGAAGGGTGTCAGTGATTTCCTCCCAAGAATCACAGCTGCATCTTTTGGTATCTATAGCAATCGTGTTTGCTTCCATTTTGGGTTGTCTGTCTTATCTCCTGGGCATCAAATACATCCTTCAGGGAAGGCATGCTCTCTGTTTTATATCTGCCACCTCTTTTAAAAGTAAATTCCTAACTACCAGTGGCAGGTACATAGATTAAAATGATTTCCAGAACTTTCCTTCTGGACACATAAGATCCTTAAATTGTATTGGAATTTTAGTGAGTTGATTTTGTTTTAATGTTTCTTTCTTTATAGGAAAAAGAAGACCATTTTGAATCTGTTCAGCTGAAATCCTCAAGATCTCCAAATATATGAAAAGAAAACGCTGTAGCCTTCAGACTAATGAACAAGGAAATCTGCTTTCTAGTTTTACAGGGCAATAGTTTAGATCTTGTCCTTGTACCTGGTACATTGGTGGTCTCACTGAGGAGGGCCATGCCTGTTGAAAAGGGATGGGGGTTGAAATGTTTGATTGCCTTACCACATGGTCTGATATCTTGCCAAAAACAGGAAAGCAAATGGTTTGGGTCTCAACTGAAGATGAAGTTCAACTCAGGAAGAGATTTTATCTGTATATAACTGAAAAAAACCCAGGTTGAGCCCACCAGTGCACTGTTGATGCATGCCATACAATTAATGGGTAACTTTTATTCTTTGTAACTTCTACATAACAAGTGTGCTCTGGAGGGCAGATGTGAGCATACGCATTGTGATCCCATTTATGTCTTTTCTTTGTTTATATTTGGGGGAAATTTTTTAAGGTATAGTTATTTTTCCCATTATTTATTTTCCTGAAAAACCTGAAAACATCTTTTCTATTAAAAATGGTGAACAAAGAAAGAAAATAAATTTTTCATTTTTCCATAGGGTATCTTTCTTGACTTCAGAAGCCTAAGTAAGCAATACTTTTTTAGGAGAGTCAGCATGTGCTTGGGTTATCTAAACTACTATTTGCCTTTGAAATTCCATCCTTTTTAGAACTGGTAAGAAGGGCTTGACTGAAATTGTTGAATGAATCATTTAAAAAAAAAGGCAAAGAGAAGCATTGGCTTTCCATTAATACAAATAAGCTGACACAGTCATAGAAGTCAAGTAAGTTAAAACAGTTTACGTAATGCTCAAAGTGGAATTAAAAATGAGTGTAAAATCTTCTTTTTCAAATCACTTGCAAAACCATGGAGAAGGTGGGATGGCTTATGTATAAGTACAGGCAACTAATACAGAGGTATTGGGGTAATTTCATGTTCTCCAGATAATGGCAGGGGACACTTGCCCTATGTCAAGCATCAGAGGTTATCTGTTGTTTTTGTTTTTTTCCTGCTAAGACATTGAGGTTTATGACTTCCGTGGAAGTTTTTCATTTCAAGTCAATAAGGCAGGAATTCAATTTTAGAAAATTGCATATAAATTGTATTCATAATAAGAATGTGGTTTGTACCACAAGCAGTTATGAAATAATTGTTGTTCTTATTCAAAGGTGATCCAGATAATTATGTTATTTCCAATGATGGGCAGGTTACCAGTATTAGCATGACTTGCATATTACTTGTTGAAAGAAATTTGAATGAAGTTGGATTTAACCAATGTTGTGTAAACCTTAATTGTTTTATATCTGGGGAAGAGGGGAGTTTCCTGGCCATTGATGATCTAAGGTGCTCTGGTTTGCTTCTAATAAACAGTAATCTTTACAGATCTTAATACAGATTTTTAAATAAGACTGGTGACTGGCTGAGAGAGGCAGGGTATATGGGCAGGGTTTGTTGAATATTTTGCCTCAAGTCTTTAAATGAGGTAAAACTTGTAACTTTTGATTCAGCAGGTGATGTCTTTATTTTTGTGGAAAATGGGAGAAAAATAAATAATTGCATCTGTTTGACTGGTGGGTAAAACACTGGATCACTTTGTTGTTGAATGACTGTTTTGTGTACATCTCTGCTGTTGGATTTACGCATATAGATGAGGTTATCATTGTTTTATTGTTTGCTGTGAAGTTCAGGGAGGGTGTCATTTAGGATAAACCTTTTTGATGTTTAATTTCTTAAATCTTATTAGAAAGGGGAAATTATTCTGGCTTTGCCCATGTTATCCTGGTAACCATGCTGAGTAGCCTTTCCCCATCTTGATAAAAATGTAAACAGAAGAATGAAAGTACATTTGAAACGCACCCTTTCAGAGGAACCCTGGCAAAGTTGTACAGACTGGGCGAGTCAGAATGTCTCCACAGAGTCACCTGTGACCTCTCCCTTCATCTTCAGCCGCACTCGACATGTATGTCACAAGCTGTAGAGGTGATTGGGATTTGCTCCCAGGTAGCATCCTTCTCCTCCTGTCACTGGACTAAAACCTCTGACGTATCAAAAATGTCTGATATTTTAATGAGCTCTGAAAATACAGTTGGTAACTGAAGAACTTATTTATTTCATTTCTAATCTTAGATATTAAACAGATTTTGTCAGCTCAGTCCCATCTTTGGAAAGGAGCTACCTATTTCCTTTAGATCCCAGGGGTTGGTCATTTTACTCTAAGCACTGAAGAAGTGTGACAGAAAAAATATTAGAAGGAAAATATTCAGACCAATCCTGGCTATAAAACTTATTTTAGTTTGTCTTGCCTCTTTGCACAGCTCAGTGGAATATTGGAAGGCATGCACAAATTGATCATGTTTCTATGACTTTTAATTGCTATTTATTGTTCCTTTGCCTCCCTGAGTAGTACAACAAGTTGTTTTTCTAAAAGGCACAGTTTTTAAGCCTTAAATACTTCATTAAGTCAACTGTCACCTATAATATCTCCTAGCACTCTGTCAAAACATATTTGAATCAGTTTTCCACTGGATGAAATAATGACTTCTATGGATAAATTAAGTCATGCCATTTAACAATGTTGAGCAATTTAGTGTATGTGTCCACTGGATTTAAAAGTTTGAATTTGGTTCATATTGACTATTCTCCTCTTTGGTTACTAGTAGTCAAGTCCTTTCCAGGATTAAAAACATTTCATAGTATTTTTGAATAGACTTTTGTCATTATTTTCTTTCCAAGGGAAACAGTGGTTTAAACGGTTATGTGGAAGAATTGCTTGGCTGCAGTAATTTGCCAACTGGGAGCTCCAGGTTCCCAGGCGATGGGTCATGATTGACTGTGGTTCAAGACCAATCTGGTCAGCTGTCATTTGACATCTGTCAGTAGAGCTATTTCCTATGGTCAATGGTCATTCCTAATGGGAGGCTAATGTACAGATCATATCTCTCTTCCTTGTGAAAGTAAATTTCCCAGGATTTGGGATGGGAAGATGACTTATTGACAAATTTAAAGTTAGTGAATTTCACACATTTATCTTTTTACACAAAAGATAGGAGTATATCTTCTTCAGAGGACTTAAAATATCCCCACGTCTGAGGGCTCTCTTGTCCCTCTTGGCCTGAGCCAGGAGCTCTGTCCTCTCGCTTTCTCTCTAAATAAAAGCCTCTGCCATGCTCTCCTTAAAAAAAATCCCCACGTCTATTTTATAGTAACCATGAATATTATCTCAGGTTTACAGGTCCAACCCTTAAATTAAGTTTGACTTAAAAAGAAGGTCCCAAGGGTAATAAACTTAAAAAAAAAATCCCTACACCTGACCCATTCTTTGGACACTAAAATGGAGTTCACCTTCCTAGTAACTGGCCAGAGATCATACTCTTGCTGGATTTTATTTCTTTCAGTTTCACATCTTCAGATGAGTTCATTTCAGGACCATACATGAAGGAAGTAAAACTTTAAGATGGGGACAAAAATTAACTGATACTACTATTATAATTGATAGTACTATTACAGTTGACATTAACTGATAGTATTATTAATGCAATTGACTAGATGAGATGCCAGCAAACTTTTTCTGTAAAGGGACAGATAGTAAATATTTTCAGCTTTGCAGGACATGTGGTCTCTGTGGCAACTTCTCAACTCTGCTGTTGTATCATGAAAGCAGCCACAGACATTAAGTAAGCAAATGGGTATGACTACATTCCAGTAAATCTATGTACACTGAAATTTGAGTTTCATTTAAATTTCCCTTGTCATGAAATATTATTCTTTTGATTTTTTCCCCAGTTATTTAAAAATGTAGATGTATTCTTAGCTCACAGGCCTTATAAAAACAGCTGCTAAGTTAGGATTTGACTAGAGAGCTATGGTTGCTGACCAGTGGCTTCAATCACTGCGACCCACAAGCAAAACTATTCACAAGAATCTGCACACAGATTCTTTGCCCATTAGGAACTTACCAGCTTAAAAGTTTCTCAGATCTTTAAAGATCCTCAAGAAGAAAATAACTCATTATTCTCCCTTTATGACTTAATTACTAACCCAAAACAAAGCCAGATACTTTCTGAGTTCCTCTTGTAGTTCTGGGACTCAGTTATGGATATTGATTAGGAAGTGATAAATCTAAAGCAAGTAAATTGGTTCAAAGTAAACTAGGAAGATTGATTTAACAGCCTTTTTACATTGAGGTTTCTATAACATTTATTGCTAAAGTAACTGAATTTGGAGATAATACTCAGTTTTATATACAGATCCATTTAAAGTAATGATATGGAAGTAGGAGATACTGATGACTGAAAGTAGCTTTAGCATATATCCTCAAGTCCCGGCAACTGAAGAGGGTCCTCTGGTCCATTTGCATGTATTCAGGCAGTGCACAACTCAATCCACACACATTTACCAAACCCTATTTTAAGACTTAGTGAACTGCAAATGACATTTAGGATTCCTTTAATGATTGGTGGTTCAAGAAACAGACCTCCACTTTCCTTGAACAAAATGTCCCAGTAAGGCTTTCAGTTTGCTGGAATTTTCCTCATTAATGACTTGTGGAAGAAGAGCTCTGTCTAAAATAGCTTGTGGATATTGGTAAACTTGGTTTGGAGAGGGGTAATATTTCCTTTATGTCAGATGGTGGGCTTCAGATCACCATTGGTTGGGTTAAAGAAATGAGTTAAGCTAGTGGGAATTATGCAAATCGAAACTTTCTGTTGCAGAACAAGAGTGATTATTGCTTGGCTTTGGGCCTTTGTTATTAGAGCTGTAACAGTTATAAGCTGCACCAATGACCCATCTTCCTGGCACCTCACTTTTCTTGGCTTCTTCATGCCCACAGCTCCTTGCTGAAGGGGGGCCTGGAGCTATGATGGTGGATGAGTAAAACAGGGGGCTAGAGGAGAGGAAGTGTGGGGCTGAGAACTGTAGATGTACGCCTGCTGAATTCACTCCTTCCTCAGCCACTCTCTTACTCTGCTCTCTATGTGGTCTGCAAACCAGCTTGCCTCATATCGTGAAAATGGGACTTTTTTATTTTACCATTATAAACCTGAGTGAGCCAGAGAATCTATTAATATTTAAACTAGAGAGGACACAGAGAATTTCAGAAACTGTAAACACTCTGAAAATGAATGATAATCAACCATATCGTTAGGTCCTGATATTTTTTTATGAGTGGGATGTATCAGTCTGCTGGAGTTCTCTAAATTCAAGATGTTTTTGCACAGATGGATCAGCTCAACCAGTTTTATATTCTGGATGAAATGTTATTACTAGAGTAAAAACAAAAACAACAAAAATCAATCCAAAACCTATTTGTTTGAGACTGCTTATGTAAAAAAGATTTAATAGCTTTTATTTTCGATATCTGTGTATTGAGTAGGTATTTTTACTTAAAAAAAAAATTATTTCTAGGGATCCCATGTTAGGTGATGCACTTATGAATACGAAACAAGGCTTGCAGCAGAGCAGAACATAAGAGTGGTCAGCTTGCGCACCTCCTGCATACAGGCAGGGCGGGAAATGTAGCAACCGTAAATTGAAAGCCAGCTCTTGAAAACAGTTTTCTCAAGATTCTCCCACAGCCCAATTGTCTTGTTTAAAAAGATCCATGATCAATTTGACTGTTTTAGGCATCGGCTGAGTTTCTGAACCACCCATGTGATATTGCCTTCCTCAGACTGTCACATTCCATCAATGGGCTGAGTATTTTCTCTCCTCTCCACCTGACCTCAGCCTTTATCTTGAGCAGATGCTTATTCTGAGCGCACTTACCTAGCATCCTTCCAGTTTCAGTCACAGGGGAAGGCCTTTTTGCCATCTAGCTCTGCTGAAACTGCCCCGCCCACACCCCCACATCCAGGTTATTTGAGGGTTATTTGCACTGTTGTCTTGAGCATCTGGTGAGGTTTGGATGGGTCGATTAGGTTGCTGATTTAAATGCCTCTAGAAGGAAGAAGAGAACATCTGATTCCTCACTTTATTTCCTTCAAGGCCAGTCCTGTTGGCTTTTGTGCACCTGTTCATTGTATTTCTGGAGATTTTAAAAATAGAATCAGTACGTCTTGATTAACCAGCCCCGGGTTATTCATCCTGTGAGTCTCTCAGATCCTTGATTCTCTTCCTTCTTCTCCCTCTCTTGGTCACATTTCCCTTAGTAGGAGAGTTTCCAGTCTTTCGGCTTCTTAAAAGCAGCATCTATATTTTATTCATTTTTCTCTCTGTTATGGGTGAAGAGTGGCTTCCCGAAATATAGGCCTACATCCTGGGAACTGAAAATGTTACCTTATTTGGAAAAGGGGCCTTTGCAGATGTAATTAAGGATCTTGAGATGAGATCCTCCTGGATTTTCTCAGTGGGCCCTAAACCCAGTGAGAAGTAGTGTCTTTGGAAGACACACAGAGAGCAGACAGACACACAGGAGAAGGCGATGAGAAGATGGAGGCAGAGACTCGAGTACTGGCCACAGACAAAGGGAGAGACGACCTCTGGAGGCTAGAAGAGGCAAGGAATGGATTCCCATAGAGCTTGTGGGGGCGCAGCCCTGCCAACATTTTGATATCTGACTTCTGACCTCCAGAACTGTGAGAGAATAAGTATCTGCTGTTTTAAGTTACCCACTTTGTGGTAAGTTGTTAGCCATGGGAAACTAATATATTCTCTCTCCGTGGCACCTGGCACAGGCCCTGGCAGATAGTTGGGTTCTTAGTAAATTTTCCTACATTAGTAAATAATTTGTGCCTAATGGGTTTTCAAGGAGAAATATGACTGTATTGGTAAGAATAAGACAGTTTTCTCTTATCCATGCTTTCCTATTCACTTTTATTTAGATTAGTGAAATACTGAAGTTTAGTGACAAACTTGCCTGCCTGTTTCATTACTGGGACTTTGGAAAAGCACTGGGAAATAAGCTATCTTGCGTTTTTATTGCCCCATTCAGTTATGAATGGTGAGTGTGATTTTTCAGGGGAATGACAAGATGCTCTCCCAGTCTCCTTCATATTATTAAGGTTGGTTTGGAAATGACAGCCATCAACCTTCCCTGACAGGCTGCCGTCTCTGCATCCAGAATGTAGGCATTTTCTGCTTCTTGCCTCAGAGCCCTATTTGGGCAATTTCTGGGTTGCTGTGCAGATGTGGCTTAAAGAAACCACTGTATGTATTGTTATCTGGCCACTGAAATGCCTGATGTTTGTGGTATTGTCAAAGCAAATCCTGACCATCCTGGTCCAGGAAGAAGCCTGGATCTGCTCATAACTCTAACAGGGTAATAACTTGGGATCCAAGTGTATATAGATGTGAAAAAAGCACAATTAGACAATTTCTTCCAACATTAAAAGTAGAAATGATCTGAAGTCAACATGTTCAAATTACCTGGAAGGAATAAAAAAGAATAAGCCATTATCCACAATACTGGTAAACCTTGAAGGTTTTATTTTCAATTATCTTTACATTAATACAGGAGATTTTTATTTTGTGCTGAGAAAAACAATCTGTTACACATAATGTAACTTTAATATACAACATAGAAATGCATTCTAAATTAGTTACAATAAGGACCTACAAAAAACTTCATAGGAAAAAAAGTTACCTAATATTGCCACCGTATTTTTTTAGACTGACCCTGTCAGACCCTGTCACCAATGCTCAGCTCTGTAAACAATGGTTATTTCCATATTCTGGGGAATTGTTAATAATAAGGGCACTAACATCAGCCTAAAAAGTTCTAGCACATCACTATATACTGTACAGTCCTCAAAAATAATTTATTGTACTGTTTCTAAAAAAAGGTACTAGGGTTGTTCTTTTGTTCTGTTTCCGTATTCTGGAGCTGCACATGAGCACTTTTGTCTAACAGTCTAAAAACACAAGAACTGAACTGCAATCCACAATCACAGAGATGAGGTGGTGGAGTCAAGGACTTCCCGCCCATTGCACACCGTCGGGACATACGTGCTTACAGAGGCTGGAAAACAAAGGGGGACAGGAAATGCGGTGTCAGTCAGGTGGGCCACATGGGGGATGGGTGGGTGATCCCCGGACTGGTTCAACTGAAGTTAAATACTCCTTGTAACGTGGCTTTGGGAAATGTGAAAAAAGTTAGTGCCATAGTAGGTCAACTTTCTAAATATGTTCTGACCCCAAATTAGTTGTCTCCTGGCACATACCTCCACTAATATCAAGCAGAGGTATGACATTAAGCATAACCCCTGTTGAAAGAAGTCACTTGTGGATTTAAAATTAGCTTTGGTAAGCTATAAACTGGTTAAAATACAATATGCAAAACGGAAAGCTCACTGCAATTTCCTTAAACACTTCAATTAATTGCTATTTTCCATACCTTAATTAATTTTATCTTCTCTGGGCAGGGATGACTCTTACATATATAGCCTCATGAATCATCTGTGAACTCCACTGCCTTCTAGAGAATGGTTTGACAAATTTTCATTGTTCAAGTGGGTAATCTCAGTGAACACTCTAGGGAGGGTCGGTGTACTAACAACTTCAATTTCATAACAGTTCTCAGAAAGGAAGCCATTCCAAAGGGCTAAGGCTCTTGTTAATGACAACCATGGCAGGGTAGGAGCATCATACAGGTAGGTACGTATATTCATTCTTTTCAGGGCACTTAGTTTTTCCTAGATACAATTTATAGCTTTTAACTTGTTTTAAGGGTATTCTTTTTAAAATCTGAGAACAGCTGTTATATCTATTTCACTGTTAATGCTTTTTCTTTTGACTGAATGAGGACAAAAGCAAGGAGCCGGTTTTCCATGGCATGAAACTATGTAGCCAAGAGAACCAGCTAGAGATTGGTTATGTTACCTTTTAGAGCTGTTCACATCCTGTCCCATGGCCTGTCCATCTGGACATACTCTGCCCAGAAGGAAATGACCCTCTTGGCTACCAAACCAGAGCCCAGGTCATGCTGACCAGTCTTTAAGGGCATATCTTAGTTTTTAATCAGATGAACTAACTTCATGCTAAAGTGTTTATGCCTCATTGTGGGAACATTCTTGCCCCATAAAATTGCATGTTTCGCAGGAATTTCTTTCCATATGAAGGAGAAACTAATTATGAAATTTGAGATTACATGGCACTCAGTGTGGGAGCATTCACCATATTTGGGGCTCTGAAGTCTTTCAACAGGCCCACGACTAGGGAAACTACAGCCTCTCAGTTTTGCACTGATTGCTTGGGTAGGTGGTGAGGAAAGCTGTAAAGTCAGATGTTGCTGCCTAAGGGTTCAGTAGAGTTATGTGACATGCCAACTCTTGGAGATTTTTTTCCTTTTAACATTGTTTCTATGAGGTTTAATTTTCTTTATAATATCAGAGCACTATAAAAAGTCCATTATCTTTGGGGGCAGAGACAACATAATCCACATTTTCTGAAACTTCTACAGTGAGGACATTTTAACACACTGGGTAGGTAAATACTTGATGGAAAGTGATAGTGATAATGATTCCAAGTGTGAGGGCTCTACTTCGTTCTCTGTAAAATTTCTTTATACACTTGATCCAGTTCTAGCTTTACCAAAGCTGGGTAAGACAAGAGAAAGAAAAAGTTTAGTAAAGTAAAGTTCAAACCACGGTTCCCAGGCGATTTCATGTTTTCTTTTGCAGCATCCTCGTAAAAACCATCAACTTGACATCTCCATGTACATGTTTAATAGACATTTCCAAATCAAGTGGCCAAAAATAACTCCTGATTTCCTAACCTGTCCCCCACTTAGTCTTCCTTTCCTCAGTGAATGTTCTCACCAGCCAGCCAAGTACCAAAAACCCAAAGTCTAAGGCTGACGCTTCCTTCCTTTTTTGTCCCTCCTCCCATGTTGAACCCATCATCAGGTCCAACCAACTCTGTGTCCACATCTGCATAGTTCTATCTCTGTACCCACCACCCTGAGCCAGACCACCATCATCTTCCTCTTGGCCACTGCCATCGCTACACCACTGGTCACTCTCTTTGCTTCCATGCAATACGTTCTCTGTACCAGTGAGTAATTTTAAATACAAGTCACCTACCTACATGCCTCCAGTGGCATCCCTTCATGTTCTTCTGACGCAGGTTAAAACCCAGGGCGACACAGACCACGGCCTATCTTTCTACATGCACCTAATTCCATGTTTCCCCCCAACTTTTTTTTTTTTTTTTGCTTTTGTCCTCAAACACAGCATCTCTGTTTCTCAACCTCAGACTTTTGCAGTAGTTGGTGCCTCTGCCAGGAATCTTCTTCCTTCTCAATCACAATGGCTTCTGCATCTGAAATGTTACCTCCTGAAAAAGGCTGTCATCAGGCCACCTAACTTAAGTAGCCAACCTATTACTCTGTGTCACGTTACTGAATTTTAAAACTAATTTTTTTTCTTGCTTTTTTTTCTTTCCTGGTTAATGTCCTATGTCGCATTCTCTTGACCAGAAAATATGCAAGGGCTCTGCTTATCTTTTTCATTATTTTATCCCTATTGCTGGTCATGGAATAGACTCTCTATAAATATTTACCGAATGATTGTATAAACAGTTGCATTTCAAACATGGGAACCAATGGAAGTTTCAAGAAGGAAATAACCTTTTACCCTGAAGAAATGCCCAGTAGATGGGAGGTCTGTAGGAAGCCTTGTTTTGGGACAGGTAGGCATTTCTGCTTCTCAGGCCCCATGTGGCACTGACCATTAACTCCCTTGCAAAGAGCACTGGCTCAGGTCCTGAGCATTCCATAGTGGACATGCTGTCTTTGACATTTCAACTAATCTCTTCATCTTTTCCAGGATCAAGTTTGATTATTTCTGTGCGGGCTTTTCATTTTCAGAGACTGCAGAGGAGGGATGAGTCAAGGCGGTAAGTCCAGGAGAACCAGCAGCTGGTATGCTAACACCCTTCTCTGTCTACTTTGGACTAGTCTAATCCCCTTTCTACCTGCATTTTCAAAAATTGTAGCAGAAACCTACTCTGATATTCCCCATACTATTGTGGAACTTGATAGAATGCTTTGCTTCAGTGTGATCTTATGCTCTGCTGGCTCACTGAATTCTAATTTCTTAAAAATTGAGTGAATTTTGACTATATGGGTAAGAAGTACAGGCGATGCAAAGGCAGCTTTGTGGGAAAACCTCAAGTTAGAGTTTCAAGTAATCTACTATATAGCACATGGATATCATTATGGGAGTTTGCAGAACTGACCTGCATCACAAGGACATTAAAGGGAACACCCTATGTTACAAGGTTGAAATTCTCTAAGGGGAAGACAATACACATTCAAGGTCTTCTTACAAATTCAGTAACAACAGCAAAAACACCCAAGAGACTTGTTCTGCAGCCATTCTTTTCCCCAACCACTTTTTAGTGTATTGAAGGGAACTGTCGCTTATTTTTCGGCTTCTTTTTTACTTTTCATCTGTAGCTTTTCCTACTGGATTTTATTATGTAAAAAATACCCTCATTTTTGTACATGCTGCTGAATAGAGTAGAGAAAATTACTGTTTTATGAGTTGACTATCTCAATTACTTTGCCTTTCATAAATATTTTACATATGCCTCCCATACTGGCCCATCTGTTATTCCCCAAGGTAGTAAAATACGTGGAAGAGCAAAGTACTATCATTTTTATGTGTGTTTGTGATGAGCTTCTGCTATTATTCTAATGAAATTCTCATGAGATTTCTAATGGCATAAGTTTAGCCCATTTTCTTAAGTACTGTTAAGCAGATTTCTATAATCATCTTTTCTGCCGGAAATAAGAGGCATGCTGGCTTATTTTTGGCTTTCCTGGGAGAAGAAGTGAGTAGCAGCTGTTAGTTCCTCTGGGCTAAGGTGCTACTTCATCACTATTCAATGTGAAAACTGGATATAGCAGAAAAAGACCCAATAAGTTCCACCATTGATCACAGAAGGGCAATTCACACCCATCAAAAGGCATATTTTGCTTCACAGACTTGTTGAAGCATTAGAGATCAATGCAGCCAGTGGTAGCTTTGTCTCACACTGGGAAATCCATTTCTCTTCTACCAGCAATGCACAGGCTGACCAGGCATTAGAGAAAATGAGCCTATTTTTTCAGGTAACTGGGTCCTCAGTCAATGCTAAATATATTCATTTAATAGATTCTTACAGATGCCAAGTCTGTTAGTCAATTTAGTGGCTGAGACTTAGTTCTTGAGAATCAGTGTTACTATCACTGTGTAATATATCAGACTCAGAAAAATAAAACAAACATTTAAATAGAACAGACATTCCAGTTTGTTCCCATCTGTTCCATTTCCTTGCTCCTGGTAACCACATTATTTTCCCCAGCATGTCTGCTTGTTTAGCTATTTTAATGCTATGGACATGGAGTCCAATTTCCACCAGCTGTTTGTCACCTTGTTCTTCTGCTTTATTATTGAACCTGTTTTCTTACTCATCACCTTAATTTCACTGTGCCAGGCCCATTGGTCCCATTCCAGAAGATGTTCATCTGCTGATTAATATATGTTATTAATTAGCATGTATTATCATCTGTGCATATGATGTCACTACAAGCTAAGAGTGTGGTTTTCACAGTGAAAACAGAGAATCCATTGTTAAGAAATGAGGGCTAGATTCTCAGGACCTAACAGTCTTCAGCTGCTAAGATTTAAACTGATTTAAGAGGAAATTATATTCATTATGATGTGGGATAAAAATCCACAGATCCAAGCTTCAATTTCCAAATGGGAAGTTAGAACTTGTGGATGCAAAGACTTCTTCATTGAGTGAGTCATTTCTTGTGAGCCAAGATTCATGGAAAGAGAAAATATGGCATGTACCTTTTTAGAACCCATGATACAACTTAACTACCTTAGCAATAGAAATTCTACATGTTCTTCAACTAAATACCTCAGTCCACTGTTGCCATGTCGTAATGTCATGTTTTCTTTCCAATCATGTCCTTTATTCTCTACTCCCTCAAGAAGTACAAAAATGGATGCCCATTAATTTGTAAATGAAAGGACCCCATCATTTTTTGCACTATTCTACCTATTTTGCATTCTTCTTGCCTCCTCTTGGTTGCCCAACATCTCTGGTTATTTCTCTTTTCCATCCAAATGTGTTTTCAGGCCAGGATCTGAAATGCATTCATCCTGAGGTTCAAACAGTGAACAGAAGCCGTGTGTCTTGGGATCAAAGTATGAAGCCCAAAGTACTGAACTCTTATAAAATGATGTCAGCTATTATTCCCCCTTTTTCAGTGGAGCTAATCTTGCTAGCTTCACCTTCAAATTACATATAGCTTCTGAAACTTTATTATCCTCCACTGCTACCACCCTGATTTAAGCCACTAACATCTGACTATGCAATAGCTTCCTAATGGTGCTCCTGCCTGCTCACTGTCTTCTGTTCTGCCCACACAGCCAAAAGGATGAAAATGATGCTTTAAAGTCGGGCCATGCCACACCTCTGATGAAACCCTTCAAGTGGTTTCCCAGTAAAAGTCCTTGCAATAACCTCCAAAGTCCTACACACTCTGTTGCCTCTCTGTCCTCATCTCTTAGTTTCATCCTTATGAATTTCCTTCCAGCCACGCTGGCCTCTGATATTCTTCCAGCTTTGGACCTTTGCTTTTATGATCCCTCTGCCTGGAGTGTCTTCCCCCAGGTACAGACATAGGTCCCTTTCATTTCCTTCATGCTCTGCTCAAACTTGCCCTTCTCAGAAAGGTCTTCCCTGGCCACTCTATAAAGCTCTCTATCCCCTGTATGCTTTGCCTGTGGATGCCCCATATTACCTTCTCCACATCACTTATCGATACCTGGCATATGTTGTACACTGGTTTGGCTGGCTGTCCTCCCTCTTGCTTGAGTGTACAGTCTGCCTGTTTTGTTCATTACCACATCTCCAGGGCCTGGAGCTGAGCCTGGGCCCAACAGCTTCTTCAGTAGGTGACTGGATTATCCGTCCAGTTGGCCACATTTATTTGTTGAGGGGTCTCTGTCCCAAAGCCTCTGAAATTACTCCAGATAGGGAAGACATCTTTTTAAAATTTCTCACATAAGTAGGCATTTTCCTGCTATCAGCACACAGAGATCTCCACTAAGGGCTGTTGTTAGAGAATTTCACTTAAACGAGATGAAGAAGTAGGAGGCAAAAACAGTGTAGAGTAAGTTAATGTTAGACTCTTTGCTTGCTTTAAGATATTGATCATCTGAATTCAATGTGTGTGCAGTATTTGATTATATACATATTCCTTTTTTAATTAACATATCTACATAGTTCTGAGTATAGTACCATGTTTCCAAAGGCGTTAATAAATTTGGGATTACAAGGAAATGCACACGACTATCTGGGTACATACAGATATTTCTCATACAATATGAACTGTAGCTTAGGAACTCTCTTTGAGCTATTTAGTTTACATTCTATTCAAATATACAGGGCAGAAGTGTAACTACACAATGTTATTTAATTCAAGAAAGTGATACTTATTTTTAAAGAATTATTTAAGTGAGAGAAATGATATCTTTGACATAAACATTTAGGCAGCCACCATTTGCAGTATTCTTTTATTTTCTGAGATGTTTTGTGAGCACCCCCTCTGGAATACCATGTCTCCTCTGCATGCAGCTATGGTGTGGGGATCACCAGGGTCTCAGACGTGATTTATGCCACTGAACAACCTGGTCTGGACTTTTGAGAGGAATATGAGTCTGCACCCACCCATGTTGGTAGGAGAAGATGCCGTTATGTATGTAGCTGAAGGGAAAGCTTTGAACTTGAAAAATATGGAATTTTCAGGTGCTTAGATTCTCATTGTCAGAATAGTCTCTCAGATGAATTTTGTAACCGAGATGAGAGAGAACATCCAGAGAGGCCACAGGAGGCACACCGCAGATTTGGAGTTTTATCTATGACTTCAGTTATCCAATTCCTTAAAGTATCTCATAGGTAGGGCCCTGGTTTTCTCATCTAGGAACGTGTTTATTAGAATAAATGATCCTTAGCCCTTCCAGCTCTGGTCTGTGGGGTCACTGTTACTAAAGAAGGTGCGCTAAATTTGCTTGGCAAAACTTAGTGAAATATTAAAGGTGAAGAGAAAATGACTTAAGAGTTACAAAAGAACAGTTATGAGAAACATACAGTGGAAATGTTAAACAGAAGAAAGGAGAGGTGTTCATCAATACAACATGTAGCGTTACATCTTACAGCTGGAGACTCTCCATTCTCCCATTCCCAGCAAAGGAGGCAGAGAAAGGGAATAGAATGGTTTTCAGGAATGCTGTGGACTTTCCTTCCCAAAGGGAAACTGGACTGACATCTCTCTTAATTTGGATGCACTAGGTGTATCCTGCCTAGAAGAAGATGGCTCAGTTTGGTGACTACTCTAGGTTCCTCCCGAACTGGCCAGTGAGGATTAATGTTTATAATATTCTTATAACTGTGGCGAAGACTGTTGGTTCTGTCTGTGTTGCCAAATAACTTGCAAATTTGCTTGGCCAGGCTAGTGTCGTCATGGGACTCCCTGAACTGTGAAGCACAGGCATATTATACTGTTTTTCCGGGCTTGCACTGTAGAGAAGAAACTTGGGCCTTACATGCCATTATTTTTCTTTTATAAACTCATATTCAGGCTTGAACAATGGATTGCCCCCTACTAATGGGGGTATCTTCAAAGGCTCGGCCATTGATAAATGCAAAGTCTAGTCCTCATGTGTCTGCTTCCTGTTGCTGTAGCTCTGTGGAAAACTGCACGATGTCTCTAAAAGACTGTTTACTTGATCCTTTTTGCTACTGCTTTATTTTTAAAATGTGTAAATGCTTTGTAATAAAGAATACTTCTGTTAATTGAGCAGTTCACACATTACCACCTAGACAAGTGACTTTTGGAATAATGCTTTAGCGGAGGAAATCAATCTCCATATGCCTATGGCTCCTCAGGGACCCAAAAACAAGCGTCATTAGTTGGCAGAAGCCTCTTGACTGATCTTAATGCTAATGACATACATTCATCTGAATGATCACCTTGAGCAAGAGAAACACACATCCCCACAGGACCAAGTCTGGATACATACAGCTCTGAAGACTACTGGGCACACCCCACTTCTCACCTCTTGCTCCCCAGTCTGTGCTGATGTAAACCTACATTAGTGTCAACAACATTCTGACCTGCATGGGCCCCAGAGGATTTTATGCTGTGCAAATCCAGCTAGTCTCCTTCAAAATTATGCAGTTCTACTTACATTCACAGCATATGTTCTTGACTGCCTGTTTTGGGAACTCGCTGTGAGAAGCCCCTTTGCTTCTAAAGCTGACAAAATAAAGAATGACCTCTTTTCTTTCTCATCCAAATACAAAGAATGTTTGCTCGTGGGTGGGTGTGGGAGTAGCATTATAAGTATGAGTTTAGGATTTAAAGGTTGCTGAGTTATACTGCTATTGGAAAGAGCATTCCCAGGTTCAATTAGTGTTTTCTGAGTGTCCAGGTGCTTCAATGCCAGAAATGACTTCTCTGGAGGTTTCCAGAAGCAGCTGGGGAAATAACTGCTTGGGGATGTGGCTGTTCGCATCACAAGGCACAGGATGGGAGTTTAGAATACCTATTCCTCTTTGAACCCAGTGCCTACTTCCTCTCTGTAGGTCATCTAAGAGGACCTCCCTGCTCTCCACTGACACCAGTGGATGACACAGACGGGATGGATTAGGCCAATGCCCTCAGAATGTTTTCCTTGGACCACTTCTATTGAACCAGCTGGGGTATCTGTTACAAACTAGATTTATTCTGTCCCAGACCACATGAATCAAAATATCTATGGGTGTTTATTTCAAAGAGGTTATTTTTTTTTGTATGCAAATATTGGGAACCTTTGGCCTATGGGTACAACTTAATGGAAAAAGTTGATGTTTCCTTTTTGTTTTTATTATTTTCATCTTACTGGCTCCCATAGTGTATAGTTAATCAGATACAACTAAAATTGTTCTCTTTTGTACCTAGCAGAAGAAGGTAAACATTTTTCAGATGATTAGTTTTCCAGGAATGAACCATGTTCAGCAGCCCTGCTTCTGGGTTTGGTCATGCTCTTCCATCTTTTTGGAGCAACTGTTCCACTTTTAAAATCCAATACTATCAACCATCTTGGCTGCTGTCAGGGGGTTCACTGAGGCTCTAAAGTAATATGGCATTTCTGTTACTCTTGCCAGAGAATTAATTGGGAATTAATTTGGCTCTGTACCTTCCAGTCTAGGTGACTTATTGGCATTGCACAGGATTAAGTGTGTAAAGCTGCTATAATCCCTGAGAAGAGTGTAGTACTGGATTAATTTAGGATTTGGACAGTGTGGCATAATAAAATTGATGACCATTTCTTTGAGAGTTTGGGTCTATGCTCCTCCCCTTGAATCTGGGCAGGCTCTGTCATGCTCTCTAGGATCCCACAGAGCGAAGTGACCCACCCAAGTGCCAACATAAGAGTGAAACCATTGTGACCCTCCAGATCAGTGTCAGCTGATACCACAGAAGGACCTCAGTGAAGGGTATAGAGCAGATAACTGCTTAGCCACACTGCCTGAATTCCTGACCCACCAACTCATGAGAGTTTGTTGTGTTTGTGTGTTTATGTAGGGTAACCCTGTTGCTGTAAGAGCTTACTCTCATCCATACATGGGGTTTTTGTTTTTACCTCTGGAGGGAGTAAGTCAGAAAACCAGGTAACAATAATCCAATAAAATAAAATGCGTGCATAATACTTATCAGAAGAGCGTAAATTATGTACAACCTAAGTAAGTCATATGCTTTTCCTAATGAGCTCTGAGTAGTTTAAGGATTTTTCTTGATTTAAAAAACTAATGTACTTCCCAGTACTTAGGAGGGAAGAGGATATAAATTGAGCTGAATATATAATGGAGGAAACAGGCACTGAGATATTAAACCAGTTGTCTTAATGTTCACCATAGTCGCAGTAACATATTAATACACAGAACTAGATTCCATAGATGAGTGTCTTTCAAACTTCTTTGATTGTAGTTCACAGTAAGAAATGTTTTACCTGAACCTGGTACACATAAGTAAATTCTGGAGCAAAGTTTATGAAATACTATTTATCCTTTTCACATATATTATACTCTAATATATATATTTTTAAATGCAGTCAAACATACTAACTAATTTCATGACCTATTAATGGATTACACTATGTAAAAGACTGCCCTAGACACTGAGTTTTATGGGACCAGGGATTCTCTCCTATTCACCACTTGTGTACACTGTGCTTAGAAATTTCTGTTGTGTAAAAGGTACTCAAGCATTTAATGAATGAATGAATGTTGTGACAATAGTTCCAATTTATTACAATGAGAAGGATATTAACCACAAATCAGGATTTGGACAGTGTGGCATAATATTGACGACCAGTTCTTTGAGAGTTCGGGTCTATGCCCCTCCCCTTGAATCTCGGCAGGCTCTGTCATGCTCTTTAGGATCCCACTGGGATCATGTAGTAGGAAATGCAGTATCAAGTCTTAAATCCTTGTACATCTTTGAGAAGTTAACTTCTATTCTCTATATTCTCAGCTGTAAAATGGAGCTTGTGATGCCCAGTATTCATGGGATAAAATAAGCCAAAAAATATAAAAGTGTTTTGAATAAAAGATACAGAATTGCAAACAAAAGATCAATATATTTGTTTCTTATGCACTTTGAAATGCCTAGAGATAATCACATAAATACTTCACTTTGTTACTTTAATACCACTTCATTAATTTGGATTAATTAGGGGAAATTGCTGAAAAATGAGGTGTAAATTTAGACCTTTTTAAAGAAAAATAATTTAAAATTTCTTTGAGTAACAAAATTTTTATAAAATGTTGGGCTTGGTAGACACCTACCTTGAAGTATTAATTGGGCCACTAGTAGATTTAGCATATCGAGTGACAGCTAAAGCAGGTCCACTGTAGCCAAAGTACATTATTTTTGTGTAAATGGATTTTTCTGAAATTCTGAAGAGAGACTTGATTGGATAAAGTGCCCTTGTTATCCCTTCAGGAATTTATTAATTCCTAGTATATATATTAGAAAATGCCACCATTTCTAAATTATTGAGGTTGGGATGTATGGGATTTTGGACAATGACTCTGGAAGACTTAAGGACTTTGCAAAATTGTTTGAGTACAACCAAGAGTTCTGTCTGAGCTATCAACAAGACTATTTTGTGATAGTCTAGGGTAACCTTCCTTTTGTCCTCCCTTTAAAAATTGCCAAGTACCTAGCATTATGGGAACTTTCCTGACCTGCATTCTGGGTGAAGGAGCAGAAAGTACAGTAGTTTGATGCACTGGCTTTGAAATCAGAGAAACTGACTCTAAATTCTAGACCTGCTACTTTCAATATCTGTGGCCCTAACACTTTTAATAAAACCCTGACCCTGGGTAGGTTTCTTAATTTAAGAGAGTTGTTAGTGTTAAATAAGATATACAGCACACACACACATGTATAAGGTATTTAGCACAATGTCCAGCACATAGAAAACACTCAGTAAATGATAGTTCCTGTTAGCTGTGATTGTTTTTATTAGTGATTGCCAGTGTTTTCTTGTCTTGATTAGCTAGCTATTAGAGTTGGACTCTAGAAAAAGAGATTTGTTTACTCAAGAAATAAATAGGTTTCTCTAAGATAAAAGGAAAAATTATTTCACAACTTTTACCATGTGCTGGTACTCAACCATGTGACACCCGGAAATTTGGCTGAAAAGTTCTCCACCGAAAAGTGGTATAAACGAACAGTATGTCACTGAACATGGGCTATCAGCCATCAATCTTCCCTTTGTTTGCTAGGGGACGGCAGTCCTGTTCAACTTTATACTTTGTTGGAGAAACTGGGGTACCAATGTGATTGCTCACTCTGTGGTGCTGCGGTATTTTGAAATATCCTTTCTAACTGACTTGATGCAAAAGTGTGAAGTGGTCATTTGTCTCTGCCACTCCAGTCCTCTCCCCACCCAATGTGTGGCTCTACTCCCTCCTCCCCACTTCATCCTTTTGACAGTGAACACCTACTTCATACAGCACATTAACTGAAAATGGCTTAAAAGGTTGTCACCTTAGGAACATCTGTGCTTTAGAGGACCTAAGAATTAAAGGAATGATTCTTTAAGGATAGTGTTTCAGGTATTTGCAGGCCAGTAGGAGAGAGAATTTTGAACTGGGGAGTCATTCAGGTAACATTCAGTTCACACTGCCTTCTCAGCTGGTTCTCAGCTGAAAAACAGTATGTCATTGAAGTAGGAAGAAGATCTATTCCAGCACTTTCCAAGGTGTAGTCCATGGGATATTAATTGGTTTAACGGTGCTCAAATGCTTTTATGAAACTCTGTAAATAACAAAACTTAAAACAGTTGCTTGCTATGGGGATTCTGAAAACCTTTAACACACTCGTGTTAAAAGAGGTGCTGTGAATTTCCAAGAAGGCGTTTAGGATGTAGCATTTTCCAACTTACTCCATTATTTTCCCCTTTTAATTTTTCATGAAGTACTTCATCATCTATGTGACACAGAACATACTTTACAGAGTACCCATGTGGCTCAACCCTTTAGATAGATAAGTAAACTAAGGCAATGAAGAACAAAGTGATATACTCAGGATTACCGATTGAACTGATTGCAGATTCAGGATTGGAAACTAGATTCTCTGACTTCACAACATGGTCAAAAGTCCTATTTGCAGTTGCAGATATTAATATCTGTCTTCTCTGCTAGACCATAGTACTGCCAAAACATAAACTTTGACACTTCTACTCGGCACTGTATCCCTGGCACCTAAACAGTACCTGGCACACCATGGTTAAACCAGTACTTATTAGACCTGATTTCAGTTGTTCATGGGGATGGACTTGGCATGTTTGTTCCTGTCTATGTTCATTGCTTACCTTCCCAGCCCACTCCCTGTGTTGGGTGTGATGGAGTCAGTACCAAGTTCCATACTTACACTGAGAATATGTGGTCCCAGTTCCACTGACACTGAACCTATTGAGGTGCAGTCTGTGCGTGACCACATTCTTCTGAGGTTGGAACAGGACGATGTGCACCTTGGGCGCAAACAAACAGCCCAGGACCACGAAGCCGCTCAGACTAACGGAGATGCACATGGTTGTCGTCTGCACCTACAAGGAAGGTGGAAGAGGTAAGTGTCCTTCTAGAAATTCGACCAGGTGCCAATTAAAGAGAGCACTGAAAAAAGACCAAGCTCAGAAACCCTAATCACTTGCAGTCCTTTTCTTATTATAGCTGAACCAATAAGATAATTATATTGGATCTCTGAGTTTGGAATATTCATGGAGACATTGCTTAGGATTTGTAAGCAAATACTACTTATGTTGGGTACTTCTGAATGTTGACAAGACTTCACATGGATTTTCTTCTTTGTATTTGTAGAAAGGTATTTCTGCAGAACCACTTAAGAAAGAATCTTAAATAATAAAATATCAATATTCAATGATGAAGTGACCAGATTGCTAATGGTTTCAGTCAATCAACTTGGGCTGTTTAAGGTTTACTATATTATGAACAAATTTGGGTTTTTTACATTTTCTCATCTCTTTCTTGCTGGGAGCTCTGCCTATCACTTATTGGTTTCCCTACTCAAACTGGCGGACACTATCAATTTTGTTCTGGGATACTTTTTAAATTATTTCATTGGCATCTTCCTGGAGTTTTGACATGTCAGGTACTCATTCTTCAATGTTTTTGTTATCAAGGCTTCCATATAACCATGCTTGACAGATAATTTTCAGTTTCCCTCTTTGCTTCTCATGAAAGTATAGCTCAGAACTAGGTTTTATCATCTCTCCATTCTCTTGCCCTCACTCATCGTCTTCTCTGATCTCATCATTTGTTCAGGCTTTAGCTGCCATAGATTTTCTAGAAAATCCCACATTAGATTCTACATGTTTTATCCCTTTCAGTACTGAAGAATGGAAATTAATTATTTCTCTATCAGTTTCTGCTCAGAGTAGTTATGTTAAGTCCTAGAGTAACTTAGGTTTCTTTTTCCTTTTTCCCCAGGCAGTGCTATCACCAGACTTTCTCATGCCTTAATGGGATCAACCGTCTCCTCTAATCAAGGAAAGCTGAAGACTAAACAATTAACTGGAGAAGCCACATAACTTTAGAAGACTTCCCTTTTGATTAAAAAAACTCAGGTTGCACTTGTAGCATCATTTTCACGCCCTGGTTTTACTTTAAATGCTGAAAGCATAATCCATCCTCACTATTTTAAAGCTCTGTGTCTCTTACCCACTCCAGTGCTCTCCAGCTTGGCGTCAAAGCACAGGCTCCTTTCACTTTTGTTAGCCCCTCAGAGGAGTCTACTACCTAATCCCATGATGTAAAAGCCTTGATAAATCCTAACTGTATTATTTATAGCAAGACCAGCTTACAGGAGGTTTGTTTTTTACTTACGTGCATAAGATAGCATTAGAACTGTACTCCTCCTGCCTCAGTTCTGACTGTAGCATCACTGTGATACCTATCAGTGTCAGACAAGTTCAAATGTGCAAGTTTTCAAGGAAACGTTTCCTAAAATAGTCTGCAACTTTGAAATTCCTCACACACTTTTAAGACACCAAAAGGAGAGGAGAAGGGAGGTGATGATATCTTGGAAGGAGGTGTGAGTTCTATATGCTTGGTCTCTTAGGGAGGGTTGTGCCATGTCCTCATTAGCAGCCTAGAGAGGAGTGCTGCAGTGTGGCTAGTCAGGGTAGGTTTGAGGTTCCTCTGCAGGAAGAGGATGCCCTGATTTGGGGCTGATTCCTGTCTCAGAAATCTAGAAGGTGAGAAAAGGCTGATTATTTCTGTCACACAGCACAGAGACTTGATACTGTCTTGAGATAGTCCTTTCAGAATGTATCCAAGCAAAGGATATGTGAGTGGTGTGCAAGGGCAAGATGGGCCACACTATCAAGGGCCTTTCTGGGTAGTCTTGGGCCCACATGGAGGATGCTGGAGACTTTCACAGAAGGAGGCGGGAGGGGTATAGCTAGATATTTCCTGAGACTGAGTGTGGGGCCACAGGAGACGGCTCAGAATAGAGAACTTGCCAGCCATCTTGCTCAAGGACCTGCAGGAGAAAAGGATCAGCAGGAAACTTCTGAAAATCACATGAAAACACCCTTTGACCATATTCCAAGCATCCCAAGGATGTGTCTTTAACCACTGTGGACTTTGAGATCATACAGCCATCCAGTTATACAAGAAGTGTCCTCCATATTCCTTATTAGTCTTTAACCAGGGCTTAAGAGGGAAACAGCAACTGGGGGAGTGGAGAGTGAGAACAAGGAGAAAGGGGACACCAACCACAGCAGGCTCTCAGCCCCATGCAGACCAGCCCGCAGGAAAAAATGAGATGTAATGTTAAGTCAAGATTTGGTTTTGCTAATTACATAGGACTAGACATTTTAATTTCCAATTAGAGACTGTTTGCATAGGAAATGATTGTAGGACCATATGTAACCTATGAGTACACAAATTCATAGCCCTATCAAGGTCGTGGGTGTTTTTCTTCATTGCTCTACCCCCAGATTCGGAATGGTGCCTCCCATATGGTAACACTCAGGATTTGAATGTATCCGCTGGAATTCTCTCCTGGGGTGGGAGGGGGATGACTCCTGTCACTAAATACTAAAGGCGCCACAGGAAACAGAGCTAAAGTCACATTTTGGTCATAATTTATGCCACATATTATTGCCAATATTACCTGTTTTAAATTTGACACCTTTTCATTTTTAAAAAGCCTGAGTATTAGCCTTGTAGTTTCAGTTGCCCAGTCTGTACTCATCTGTAATTCCTTGATCTGCTTCTTTGTACACCACCAGGCCATGCTGCTCTGTTTTCATCTTCCTCAAACTCTTAGCAACACTTGACTTGGTTAACCGGCTCCTTTGTTTTGGCTTCCTGACCACATGCTTCCCTCGCTGCCAGTCCCTTGTCTCAGTCTTTGTTGATTCTTTTCTAACCGAACTTTCAGAGCTGGACTGTCCCAGACCTCAGGTTTGTACTCTCTTCTCTTCGTCGTCTCATCAGGTTCTGTGGCTTAAGAACCTCCTATGTTGATGATGTTCGAATATTTGTTACTAGTTCTAATCTTATCTCCTGGTCTTCCAGATTTTATATTCAACTGCCATTTTGTGTATCATTTTAGATATGGAATAAGTACTTCAGATTCCTCAAGTGTCTCCATTTGAGTGACACCAAGTGCCATCCAACTGCACAAGTCAGAGAAACCTGAGCGTCATCCTTGGCTTTTGCCATTTCTCTTATACCCACATCCAAGCCAACAGCAAGTTCTGTTGTTCTTTCAGAAGGTAGTTAGTTCTCTGTGGTCTCTTGTGCTTTATATGCTTTTCAAGCACAGGTTCTGGCTGCTTTTGTTCTGGAATTTCAAGTATGTTTGCATTACAAAGAGCCTTAGAAGATAGAGATAGTGCCTACCTGTGGAGCACAGGGCCAGAATATCACCCACTATAAAAAATTCAGGCCCCCTAATCTCACAGACTAGATGGTGGTCACCTGGTTCACTTTGCAGAGCCGGTGAGAAGGGGAGCTCCGGGAAGCAGAGCCAATGCTGACATTCTGGCTACTGCTATTGCTTTGAGTCATAAAGTTCTTTCTGTCAGGTCACAGGGCTGTGGCATGCCAATATGTTACTTTGTAAATATAAAGTCTCGGACTCGGTACTCTTTGATGGTTTGGGTAATGGGATTGTATTGGCTTTCTGAAGAGGAAGTATGAAGGTCTTATGAATCAGCTAACAGGAGTTGAGAGAAAGGCCATGGGAATGAGTAGCACACATGTTGACCAAATTGTATGGCCAACTGAGCAATAAATAGTGCCCCACTCCTCTGCCTATTATTGAGAAGGACTTGGGTAGAGGGTCACATGCTGTGTGACAGGAAGCAGGCTCCAAAGTGGATTCAGAGAGAGCTCCAGAACTGGTGCTGTGATTGTTGCTCTCTCTTCTTGTGGGGAGGGGTTGGATTTCCTCCCCAGTCTGATTCAGATCCTAGGTGGGCAGAAAGTTCCACTCCCTTTCATATAAAAATTGTGGAGATAGGAACCTATACTGAACATGAAAAGAGGGACCTTCAGAGAAGGCAGAAACCGAGTGAATCATCTGAACTTTGTGTGATTCTCTTGGGAGATGAGGGGGCAGGGTGTACGAGGCTTGGGAAGGAAGAACAGCTACAGCCGGAGCCTCCCAAGCTCATCTACCACAGTACACACTCTCACACTAACTTAGGTCCGTTCCAAGATGACAAAGTTCTCAGTTTTTTGCAGCAGAATCTCCTTTGAAAAAGGAACTTTGGTCCACCCTGTGAGATTTCCCTGACACAGAAAAATGCTCTGGGAAACCACAGATGGGACACTGACTAGTATTTGAGTTCCCACTGACCTGGGTTGGGTTTAAAATGCTGACAAAGGGGCTGCATTAAAGAATGAGAAGGTGATGCAAAGAAATCTAGATAAACTCTTGCATTAGCTGCAGCCCTGGAAAACTTCATTAGCCCTTGTGCTAAAACCAGGCAAGACCCTAAGAGAGGTTATCATGATGAGACAGCAAATGCCCTGGATTAAGATGAACTCTATAAAAAATGTTGCTGCTGTGTGAGTCAAGGCCGGGTTAGCAGAGGTGCACATACCACGTGCCCCAAGCAGAACACTACCTGGCTCTGGCTTCTGAATCAAGAGGTCCCAAAGTTGAAATGAATAGTGACAGTAATGATGATCTTGCCATCATCCAACACAGGGTTTTGGGGACTCAGAAACATTGGACCTTCATTTGGTTGAGCCATGAGTGGGCTGCTGTGCACTTAAAAGTGAAAGCAAATGTACCTCAGTTATGGGCCCGGGGCTGTTCTCTCCCTCCATGCTGCCTGATTCCTCCCTTACTCTCCACCCTGATTTTATTTGCTTTAAGGACAAAGGTGCTTACAGATAGCACTAAGGTCTTGTCATCCCCAAGGGTGGCTGAAACCCATGCACGAGACCCAGTATGCTGGGAAACTGGGGAGGGAAGAACTCAAATTTTTATGCTCTGATGGTTACAGACGAGCAACTCACCATCTTACCCAGACTTGTTAGAGGAAAAGCTGAGCTAGAAGTAGAATGAGGCATGTGACACTTGATTTAGATGCAGTTTTAGGGGATGATAAAAGTTCAGTCATCAAGACAAATGATATTTTTGCAGCATTAAAAAAAATAGAAATGAATGCTACGATCCTGTGATGAACACAGTACCAACATTTTAAATGAAGCTAGGATCAGTAATAGTGCTGTCCTGTGCTGTATTCAATCTTAAAGAAAAATCAGTAATACTACTTCTTTCCTGATTACTGCTTTTGCAGAGGTCACCTAGATCATGTGGCATTGCTTAGTGAAAGTGGGAACTTGGGGAAGCAACATAAATGCTGACATTCTAGTTACAGGATGGCTCTAAGTAACAAAATGTTTTATCTCGGAATCAGGAGTCTCAGGTCTTCTGCCAGGTTCCCTGAAACTGTGGGAGGCTAATTTGTTAGACTGCAAGGTGGGGAAAACCCCTTCACAGCTCCTGACAGGTTCTATTTCCATTGTAAACATCCTCCCATCAGCTTTTGCCACCATAGGCTGTGACTGGGACACCTACCTCAGCCCCCTAACCCGTCTCCCCACTCCTGCCTTTGTCTTTCTGTCCATATAGTTATTGTGTTGTTATCAGCTTGATCTTTTTCCCCCTAAAATGTGAGATCATTAAACTCCCTGCTTAAAAAACCTTTCAATGGTTTCTCTTTCCATGTAGAATAAAATCTAAACTTTTTGCTATGGCCATAAAGTCCTATGTAATCTAGCTTCCTTGCCTACCTCTCATATAGAATCACCTTTCCATCTATTCATTAAACTGTAGCCATAGATCCCTTTTTTCCTAAGGCATTTTTTGCCGAGACATGTTTGTACTTGCTGTTTCTTCTGTTAAGCATGAAGAAATCCCATGGCTGGCTCCTTCCCCTCCTTCAGTGATTAGGAAATGCATTAGTAGGAGTGGCAGTTTTTGAAAAAATTTGAGATTTGATATATTTTTTTCAATCTTCAAAATAGTTAACATAAGAAAACTGAATTTTCTTTCTAAGTATTTGAACCTTGTCAAAATTCTAGAGTCTCTGCCCACCCTCGGGAAAGTGCTTCACTTGCCCCAACCCAAATAATAATCCAGCATTTTGGCCCTCAGTGTACAGTCCTTTGTCTAGCAGCACCTCCATCATTTGAGAGCTTGCTAGAAACCCAGAATCGTGGGTTCCATCCCTTCTTACTGTAAATGCATGAATTACCCTGTGTTTTCATTTGCTCATTATGTACTCTCCATCTCTACCTTCCTCTCACTCCCCACTAGACTGTAAGTTAGAAAAGAGGAGAGACTTGTCTGTGCGGATTGCTGTGTCACCACGGCCCATAATAAGTGCTTAAATACTTTTGGAAGACACTAGCAAACAAAACCCTCTGTATTTACTATTGATTAATTCCTTTATGGATAACTTCCCACCCAAACATGGCCTAGTTTTTATTTACACTATTTAAACAAAGTATTGGATCCCTGATGACTCAGTGTTTGATTCTTTTACTATTTGGGATGGTTTCGTTGTGATACAGAAGAAAATGGCCTGGATATTTCTCAAAGATCCTTGGAATTTTTGTATTGTTACCCAAGTTCTTGCTCTGTCTTGGATGGTTGTAAAAGCTTCAATCAATTCTGTTTGTTCTAGGCTCTACTCTTTCAAATCCATCCTCCATATTAAGGGTAGATGTCTGTGTGTGTTAACATGAAAGGCATGATTTGGATCTGAAAAACCTGTCCTACTATTTCTTAACTGTGCTACCTAGGAAGTTAATTATCCTTTAAGTCTGTTTACTCACCTATCCAGAGGATAATGAAATTTGCTTTCCAGGGTGCTAATGAAGATACAGGACCTCAGGTAGGCAAAGCATCCCACAGAGTGAGGTCAGAGTTGGTCAGGAAGTGACAGTTCCTTCCTTTCCCTCTTACCTTTTCGTCATGACACTATTTTCCCTAAGCAAACAACCAGCCAAAAGAAAAGAAAAATTTAGAAATCACAGCACCTCAAAGACCTTAAACATTATTGAAATGAATTCTTCTGCCTGGTGAAACTGGAGCAAGTTGCCAATCCCCATTAATTTCTCAGTAGACTCCTCCTCAGCCACCTTCCACTTGACTAAGATGATATTACTTCATTCTGTCTTGCTTCAAGAATATTCTCTATATGCCCTGTACTCTCTAACTACCACAATTCCACTTTCCCAAGGGACAGAGAGAAATCCCTCCACTTCAAGGAGTATTACTGCAAAGACCAAGCTCTTACTGATCCAATTCTTCTTTAAAACCTGCAGGCATTTAAGAATTTGTAATCACCAGTTTAGTGATAAAGTATGCTGTGTTAATCTTGAGTTCTTTCATGCTTGGTATTTTTTCCCCAGCTGGGATATAAGCTTTTTGAAGACTGGAATAGTGCTCTATATTTATACTCACCATGGGTGGCAAAATACTGATTCATAAACCTTGTGGGCTGTTCCATGCCCAAATTACTTTTAGCTGCCTTTCAATGACTGGGGGCTTTCTTAATGCTGTTAATTCTTTCTGAGCCACATGGCTTTCCTCTGGGAAATTTTAAATTTCAGTCTTGTTTTGGGATTTCTAGATGATTTTTCCATTCTCAAATGCTTATAGGTCCAAGATGCATAAGTGAGGGGATCCAGGTTTAAGGACCCAGGGGTTGGTGGCTGCTGTGGGTAGCAGGAGTGGGTGCTCTGTCTAGAGGAATAAACACTACTCAGGTCCAGCTCGCTGTTGGGTCTACGTGTTTAGCTTTGTTAAGAGAAGCCAAAAATCTGGATACTTCTGTAAAATTTCTCAATTTTCTAATTTTGACAAGTATTTCAAAGAGTTTCAAAACAAGGCCAAACTAAAGACATCTGTGGAGCAAGAAGAGCATGCAATTCATTAGCAGTGGTTTTCAATCTTGACAGCAAATTAGTCACTTGGGGAGCTTTGAAAACTCTTGAAGTTCAGGCCACACCCAGGCCAATGAAATCAGGACATCTGGGTCTGTGCCCAAGGTATCCATAGTTTTTTCAAAGCTACCCAGTTGGTTCAACGTGCAAACTTGAAAACCACTGTGTTGGAGGCTCCAGTCTACCTTCTCATTTCTTTTGTCAATTTAGGATTGGCATTACTGTAAGGAGTGAGGCCCTCAGCTGACCTTAGTGTGATCAGATGTCTTACTTAGCATGAAACTCACTCAACTCCACACTTCTGCCCCACTTGCCTTATGATTTTCTGCCATGAGGTGAAACTTCAGCTTATCTTCAGCTAGTTCCATCTAGTCAGTTGATCTATGTTGTGATCATGTTAAAGGAAAAAAGGTCATTTTTTGTGTTTTAGAAATAAATGCTAATTTATTCAATAAAATTAAATTTTTATAATGCTATTTGTTTATTCTCAGTAGCATTTTCTGCTTTATATTTTTACTAGCCTTTTTTGTGAATGAATAGTTTCAAGTCATATCCAGGGTGAAATAATTAACACTGTAACTATTTTGCAGTCCCAATACCCCAAATCCTATCTGCAATGGATGGTTTCCTAAGAACTTACAAAAAGCCCTTATAGATCTATAGGAGTGGCTGTGTACATAAAGACAAAAGATAGAATTGGGGGCATTAAAATACACTAAGTATAATTCTCCACTTTAATGCCCATATCATAAAGGTTCAAACTCCCCTGTTGTTCATATACTCTGACCTTTGATTTTGCTGATTCAGTTCTGATGTTTCATCTTCTGACAGATTTTCAAATGTTTTTATAGGTAGTCTTAGAAAGCCTGACCATTACCCCAACATAGAAATGTGCTCTTTATTTTTCTTGCTCTTCCTTTAATGTGGTTCATGGTTTCAGTACCATATGTCTACAGGAACTAAAGTTGTAGAAAAAGTAGATAACAAATTGACATTGTAGTTAGATCTGTTGAAGAGAAGTAGTGATTCAATAAGAATGACTCAAATAATGAAGCTTGAATGAAAGTTTTTAGATCTTTAAACTGATCCTGGCTTAATGTTGCAAGTCTATTTTGATTTACAGATCTGTTGTTGGCGGCCAGGTCTCCTTGTGTCTGATTTGAAGTATTCTCATTAGATCTTAGTGGTTTGAGTCTTGTCAGTCACTTGCTAAATTTAAGGTTTTAGCGGTATGTGTATGTGTATGTATGTATGTATTAATTTTTCTCTTTCTGGATTATAAAATACTTAAATGACCACGTCACTTACATTATCTTCCTCTCTGTATCAAGCACAAGTAGGCACTAATTAATTTTGCATATGGTAGGCCCTAATTACTTGCTTTCCAGGGTGCTAATGAAGATACAGGACCTCAGGTAGGCAAAGCATCCCACAGAGTGAGGTTAGAGTTGGTCAAAGTAGGCACTTTTCACACAGTAGGCTTTTAAAACATACTGAATAAGTTTCCATATATACCTATATACCTACCTAATTGCTGAGATACAATAAAAGGACTCTATTTTAAATCTTACATAACAAAACATTGGCAGGATAAAAGAAGGAACAGAAGAAACCATTCAAAGACTTACTCTGTAGTCACTTGATGTCACATAAAATATAGGGAGGAAGGCCAACCAGATGATGCATGTGGTGTACATGGTAAAACCAATGAACTTGGCCTCGTTGAAATTTTCTGGGCACTTCCGCGTTTTGAAGGCATACACAGTGCATAAGATCACCAGGACCACATCATAAGTAAGTGAGATCAACATACTGGAATCTCTGACATTGCATTTTAAGATGACTGTTTCCCGCTTCTCTGGAAGGGTGTACCGCCTGGTGCCTGGAGCCTCCAGGATGAGCCACACAGACACCACCACAATTTGCACCAGTATCAGACCCAGGCAGATGAAAACCTGAGAACTTGGGCTGATGAATTTTGGCCTCTGAGCGCCATTCTTTACCCCATCAAAGATGCGGGCAATGCAGTTTGTCTTGGTCAGCAGGGCTGAATAACAGATGGCAAAAGAGGTCCCCAGCCCCAGGCGGCGCAGTGCACAGATGACTGGTGATGGCTTGGCAATGAAGAAGAATGTCATGCAATACGAGAGGCCAACCCCAAACAACAAGATGTAGCAGAGCTCCCGGCCTGATGCTTTGACTAAGGGTGTGTTGTTGTGCTTGATGAAAACAGTCACGACCATGCACGTGCACATAAACCCCAGACAGGCGATGGTGACTGGACCAATAGCCCAGGCATCCCCCCACTTGATGTAGTCCTCCGGCAGGTTAAAGCAGGCAGACAGGTCTGCAGTGGGCCACTGCCCGAGGCCACAGTCCATACAGGTAAACTCATCAGCCAGGTATTCATGGGCCTCGCAGGGGATGCAGATCCAGCAGCAGACGTCCCCTGGTTGCATGTTCTTCATTTCATTGGGGGCACAGGGGTCACTGCACTGGGAAGTAGGGATTGAGTTCTGGGACCAGTGGATGGAGTCAACATCTAGGGATAAGGTTTCTGCCCAGTGACCAACCTTCAGGTAGGAATACTTGCCACCCAGGTCCTGAAAATTGAACACGTTGTATCGTCCCATTCCATCTCCAAAAGTGTCAAACTTGACAGTGCTATCTGCGTCTTTATTTGGGTTGAATGGAGCTATGACATGTAAAGTGAAAGACAAAAAAGAGCAGTGTTGAGGTGTCTTACTGTATGATTATTCAAGTACTTTACGTCATACTCTTACCAAAACTGAAATAACAGAATAAGGATTCTAAGGCTGAACTTACTTGCCCATTACCATTTAATTTACATACTAAAAGCTAACAGAGTATTCAACTATTCATAAATTCACTCACTCAGCATTCCTCACAGTCTCCTATGTGCCAAGTGCTAATAATAATTATGAGCACCTGCCTTCAAAGGAGTTTATTCTGTAATAGGAACTGGCAAACACAGTCATATTCTATGTGGTGTGTAAATATTCATTTCTTGAAAGATATCACAACAGGATTTGGGCAAAACTTTATCTCTCATCCTTATTACATATATGTTTATGTACAGACACCAAGATATTAAATATTTTCATGAAAATATAAAACTAATAGGCATTTTTCTCCATCAAAATGAACACATTTCTCATTATAAAAGGATGGGATGTTTCTTTTTAAACAGTTCAGGTGAATCAGAAGGAAAAAAAATAGAATCTCACCCATAATAATTCAACCCTGGGATTTTCATGTTTTGGAATATATTCATTCTGACAACATATATGCATGCATGTATATTGTAGCATGCTCCTATCCACATAAACACATATGACCTGGCTATCTTGCAAGCACCAAGAGCATTTAGAATCTAGGCAACTATGCTTTACAATTTGTTCTGAACTGTACAGGGTCAGTAGCCCTCAGCCAAATGACCTGTCCTCAGCCCAGTCCCTTTCTTATAGTCCTCTGTGAGTCTTTAATTACATCTTTAAATACTTCACTATTTTACAGCTATTCTTGAATATAAAGTTTCTTAAAAGTAATATATTTGATAGATGATAAAACTGATTGTTTTGTATGTTTTGAACTGGGAAGGATTATTGATAAGATTGTTGGCACAGGAACTAATAATATAAGCACTAAAGATGTGAAGTATTCATTTTACAGATCATTTCCAGAAATCCCCTAATATCAACTGATTCACAGGGTAGGGAGGGGGCTGGTTGCCTAGTTGAGATAACAAAATTAACAACACATCTGCAGTTCTTACAATTGATGTAAAATGTGTTAAATAGTCAACATTTTACTTATTTGTAACATATGGGAGCAGTCCCAAAATTTTTTAATGATGTTTTCCTAAATGTAGAATAAAGAAGCTTAGTTTGAGGTCACAAAAAAATTCTGATACTGATTCCTACTCCTGAAAATACTCAGTAATGATTTTTCAATTACCATGTATTTTTCTTAATTGTTTGAAAATGCTGAGCATTAAAGCATTTTTTCAAAGATCACAAATAAGGACTTTAGTTCTGGCTTTTCCATTATGTTGCCACTATTTTTCACGAGGCTATTTTAAAACAGAGGGGCAGAATATATTTGGAATTTTTTTTCCTCCCTATCATTTTATTTTGAAAAATTTCAAAACTACAGAAATGATGGAAGAAAAGTATAATGGATATCATAGTATTGAAATTATAGAGAAATAGTTTTTTGTCACATTTGCTTTATCAATTTTTTTTGCTATAATATTGGCTATTAAATAGTATAAAATATGAGGTACTAGTATATATATATATATAGAGCAGGAGTTGGTGAACTCTGGCCACTGGCCTAAATTCTGCCTGTTACCTATTTTGTAAATAAGGTTTTATAGGAACACAAGAATGCTCATTTATTAACATGTGTAACTGCTTTCCCACTACAACAGTAGAGATGAGTGGTTGCACTAAAGATTGTATGGGCCCAAAATATTTACTATTAAGATACATTCCATAAAAACCACATAAATGTTTATTCAACTAAAGTTTTCACATTCCTTATATAGAGCAAAAGAAATACACAGCAATTTGGAGCATACAATTTGGTATTGAATTTAAATATTTGCATATTTATTACCCAGAAATCACATTCTTACACATGTATACTACAGAAAATCTTGTATATATGTGCCAAAAACATGTAGATGAGTGTTATTAGGGTTGTTTATAATGGAAATACAAGTGGAAGCAACTCCAATTTCCAATATTACTAAAAAATTATTTTGTGGATTATTCACAATATCATACTGTTGTGAAATGAAACTAATAACAGCTATGGGAAAGAAGATGGGTCTATTTAGAAACAATATTGTGTGAAAAGACTATGATTCTACTTTTATAATGTTCCAAAACGAGTAAACCTAAACATATCATTTGGTGTTACCTATAGGAGTGATAAGCTTTTTAAAAAATGCATATGACTGATAATGACAAAATTCAGGGAAATGCATATCAGGTGAGGTGGAGGTATGCAGACGGATGGATAGGGAAGAGTACAAAGGTGGATACCAATTTGTTATATTTTGTTTCTTGTTTGGACCGAATGTTTTTCATGCATGATTATTTTGTTGTGCTTCATAAATTGCACTGAGTTAGTATATTTTTGTATGATTTAGCATTTTATAACAAAAATATTTAAAAATTAAAATTTGAGGATATACTCTTCCAAACACAAAATGTGTTAACTAATCTTGTCGTTCTAGGGAACTCAGGCTGCAAGTATTTATTTCTCCTGATTACAGCATTTAGGGGCTGGGAATATAGTTACAATCAATTGCTTCTGAATTAGCAAGAGATTTGCGAAGATATATTAGAAAAGATAAACCCCACTCCAACTAAATGACATCAAAAACAAATGAAAAACCTCAGAGTAAACTTAACAGAATATGTGAAAGACCTATATGTACACTAATGAAAGACACAACAGAATGATAGAATGAATGCAGAGACATACCAAGTTTTTGGAGAGAAAGACATAATATTCCATTCTCTCTCAGTTGATTTTAATAATAACAATAAAAATTAATACATTTCAATAAAAATACCAACTAAAAAATTAACAAGTTGATCCCAAAGTTCCTATGGAAAAATAAATCAGTAAGAATAGCCAAGAAAAAGAAGAGCAATGAGAGGACACTAGCATTAGCAGATATTAATACATATATAAAGTCTCAATTATTAAACTAGTGTAATACTGACTTAGGAATATATGGAAGAACCAATGGATTAGAATGTGACATCCATAAATAGATCCAAACATGTGATACAATTTTGTGTATGATAAAGGTGGTATTTCAAACAAGACATTCAATAAATGATGTTAGGCAACTAATCAACTGGAAAAAAATAAACTAGATCTTAATTTTGTAACATATCCAAATTCTAAAAGGACAAAATGTATATATGAAAAATAAAATGATTCAATTCTAGAAATTTAAAAAAATGGTTAATTATTTTAACACTGGATTTGGGGGAGTCCTTTTTAACTAGTACTGAAATTGTAGAAACCATAAAATGTTAAACCTAACTATATGAAATTAAATTCTGAATAACAGTGAACATAAATAGCATAGGGGCACAAATGACAAGACAGGAAATAATAGTCACAAACAGATATTACAGACTATGGGCTAATTTCTAATATGTAAGACATTCTTACATAGGGAAAATTATCAAATATGAACAGGAGTTTCACCAAAATAGAAGGGAAAATGGTCGTTAAACACATGAAAATATGTTCAATTTCAGTCAAAATGAAGAAAAATTAAAATTGTTATTGATAGAATAGTGATCTCTTAAAGACATCCCCTAGAAGCTGGAAAAAGCAAAAAATTTATTCTAACCTAATGCCTTCAGAGAGGAATGCTGCACTGTCAACACTTTAATTTTTAGCTTAGTGTAATCTATTTTGGATCCATTTTGGATCTAACATCCAAAACTGTCACATCTATGTTGCTTTGAGTTACTAAACTTGTGGTAATTTGTTACAGAGGCGATAGACAATGAATACACAAAGTAAAACTACTTGCATTTATACATATACTCTGTTAACCAGTCTCTAGTGAAGCAAGAACTCCCTTACCCTGCTAGCGTGGAGATAAACTGGTACAACTCCAACAGAGGGCAGCTTGACATAAATTTTCAAAATTACAAGTGCATGTAACTTTTGACTTGGCAACTCCAATTTGTGGAATGTATCCTACAGACATATTTGTATATGTGTGAAATGATTCCTTATGATGTTTACTGCAGTATTGTTTATAATAGAAAAAAATTAGAAATCAATAATGAATGAGATGGAATACTATATGGCTATGAAAAGAAATGAAGCATTCTATGTATCACATATTATGGAGATGCAAAAATTGTCAAAATCCATTTGTTAAGTGTGAGAAAAACAAGGTGTAATACAGTATAAGTAATACAAAATAAATAACAGTTAATATGTTTTTATGTAAATGGTGAAAATAGAAGACAATTCTTTTTTTTTTACTGTGCTTAAAGGAACTCTAGATGGATACCCAAGAATAATCGTTACCAAATGGCAAGAGATGGGAAATGAACAGATGCATGACAAAGATGGGAGGGAAATTTTTACTGAATTCTTTTATATATATATATATATATTTTGCATTTTGAAGCAGGCAAATATATTACCTATTCAGAATATAATAAAAAGGAACACATCAATTTACAGTCAAGGATCATATATATATAAATTATAACCTGAAACAGAAACTTAGAGTAAATAGAGATAGAGCTCTAAAATAACATGTTCAGGGAGATGAGAGATGTTTCATCTATGACATAGGTATGGTCTGTTCTTAAAAAGGAAGCATTCACAGAACAAGAATGAGTGTTTGAAAATGAAATACCAGAGATAGAAATTCAATGCAAAGATGGAAAGATGTATTTGAGAAGACTCTCAAAGTTTGACAAAAATGCTGAGAAGGAAAGTAGAGAATAAAATAGGAAAATTAGGACCATTCTGTGGAATTTTAATATCCAATCCATAGGGGTTCCAGAAAGAGAGAAAGAAAATGTAGAGAGGATGTTATCCGAAGAGCCAAGGTGCATAACTGGAGAATGGACTTGGCCTGATACAGGCTGAAGCAAGGGACTAGTGTTCTTGATTAAAGCTGAAGCAAGGGACTAGTGTTCTTGATTAAAGCTTGTCAAATTCATGTAAAAATCATTTATGTATAATATTTTGGTAAAAATACAGAAATTAGAAAGTTGAAAAAAGTATAAAGAATAATTGAGCAAGGCCAGGCAGAACAGCTTGCAAAGTAAATATGGAAACAATAGGCTGCAAGTATTAGAGCATGTGCTTTTGGTGGAATTTTGTGTTTTCTCATAAGTTTACCTTTTACTCGATTTGTTTTGGTAAGTGTGTAACAAAGTATGGTCTGTTGTCAAAGTCAGGTAAATACACAAGACATAATAAAGTACTTTGAATAAATGCATTATCAATTCTAAACAAAAATCCATTGTCCATGAAAGTGCCCTGATCTTTAGTTTGAAATAAAGGTTGCTGTGTCTACACTAGAATGTAAGAGAATGAAGGGAGAACCTACAGGAAAAAGCCATGTCTGTCAAATGTTTCACAGTAAGAATCATCCTAGCTCTGAATGGTTATTCCTGGTTAGGAACCATTATTCCAAACACAGCCGGCCTGGGTGGGGAGGAGGCAGGTAGGAAAACCAAGGGCTCTCTCAGGTCCTGCAGGAGGGATTTCAGGCAACGCAGCAGCTTGAAGCCTTTGGGTGTTGGTCCTAATGTCCTCCTGCAGTACTCAGTTGCCTTTAAGTTAAATGACCCACCTGGGCAACAGTTAAAGTCCAGTGAACCGGAATCATGGTTCTCTGGAGAGGAGCTCTATCATTCTTCAGAGCGGTGAAACTCGGCAGGGGGATTTCTGTTTCTCAAGTTGAATCTCACCAAGGGAGCTGCATCATTTGAAATGGGAAAATAAATCACTCTTTCTTGGTGCAACAGCATGAAAAACCCCAAATTAAAGGGGGGAAAAAGAACTAGAACAAATGGCAGAATTTTTTTTCCACAAAGACTTACAACCTTCTCAAAAATCCAGTGTCAGTCCCTTCAGTACTCTGGTTCCCCAAATCAGATTCTAAGTTTTCAGAAGGAGCCTGACATGGCCTCAAGTCAGGAGAATGACATCTCAGTTCAGCTCATTATCCAATTAGCTCTGACCCCAGTTTTGAATGGATTTATTTGAGAAGTTTAATACCAAGGTGGCCAACCCTCCTAGGGCCCATTTGGTAGAGATGAGGCAAGTCTATGCCTTAAAAATATTATGGGTCAATGGCAGGAGAAAATTAAATTGGTTCTTTATTTTTTTTCTCTCAGACAGAAGTCCAATTAAGGTAAGACAATAATGTGGTTCTTAACAGGCTTTCAGTAATGGGAATATTACTGCCACGGCCTGGATTCACATTTATAAAGGCTAAAGAAGACTGCAAAGGCTACTCGCAGAGACGTGGCTCCAATTTTATGACATTTTACAACCAGGCCCTCACTGAGGTTTCTGTGAGTGAATTTGATGAATTAGAATAAAAACAAAAATGAGAAGATGGAAAATGGCATCTCCCTGGAAAGACCTGTTAGAGGTCAAGAGGTAAAGAAATCAAATCCTTTGGCCAGAGGGGACAGAATCTTTTACAGTTATTGTGCAGCAGAAAGACAAGAAAGTATGAGTGAATCCTTGGCTATCCGCAGTTTATTTACCTACTGATTAGGAACAAGATTACTGATGCATTTCTCATGGTGTTTTATCAACAGAGCATAGCTGCTGGGGCAAAGCACCTCCTAGATGTCTTAGGTGCTCAGCCTCACATAAGAAAAATTCTGGGTGAGTACTTAATGGTGCACAGTGAAAGGGCTGTTTGAGAAAAGCTGTTGAAAGAGTCTTGCTTTTTGGGGGTGTTAGGACTTTTGAAAAGGAAGAGTAAGGAAGTTCTAAAAAGTTAGCCTGGCTAATGCTTCATTATATATTTTCCTATCTAGATTCTACATATTCTTGCTGATATTTTCAGGATCCAAGGCAGCTCAGAATGGAACAATCTACTCTTAGACTAAGAATGAAGAACGGGGAGAAATTAGCAGTGAGTAAATGTTAGTGAGACTCCAATCTCCTCCACCTCTAATTCATGGGTCAGGCTCAGGGCCTGCCTTTGCTTATTTTAGTTATTTTAGCTGGAAGTCTCATGATGGCCACTGAGTTTTTGGTCAAGAATCCTCTTTATTGTAAGCAAATGCTATTACCCCATCTATTTCTACTCTCTTTTTCCCAACTCCTGCCCCCCGCCCCCATTACATAATCTACTGCTTTTCTTATATGCTCTATGATCAATGAGTTTAGATTTTAAAAAAACCTTTTAATTGAACTACATGTACAGAACAAGTGTAAAAGTAAGTGAATTATCATATGGTGTACACAAACATGTAATATTATGGCTGCTAAGAAATAGAGCTTTACCTTGTTCCTGTTCTATCACTTTACCCTTCCTTCTCCCCAAGGTAACTGCCATCAGACCTTTTAGTACCACGAACTAGTTTTGCCAGATATTAAACTTTATACTAATGTAATCACAAAGTGCCTATTGTTTTATATATGACATGTTTGCTCAAAATTACATTTGGTGAAATGTGGTGATGAGAAGCCATGATTGATTCATTTATGTTGATTATTTATGTTGTATGTATTTTATTATATGGATGTGCCAGTTTATTTAGCCATGCTCCTGTTGATGTACATTTCTTCTTTTCCCTTTCATTAGGTCTTTAGCTTATGTGACTAATGTATCTTCGGTTGGGTTATCCCAGAAGCAAACCCCAAGACCTGATTTGAGTTCATATTGTTGATTTGGGAGTTTACAGGGGAATGAAGTAAGACATAGGCAGGAAGGAATCCAATACAGACTGCATCAGTGAGTGCCGGTGGGTCTCATTCTCACTGGGGTCCTGTGGGAGACAGCACAGGATGGGAGCTGCACATAAATACCCCAGCATAGTCACTTAGTCACTAGCGTAGAGGGGACAACTCTTTGTCACTAGTTAATGGCTGCTTCAGGGGAGAAAACTTCATGACACTTTTGGCATGCTCCAAGTACAGACAGAGCTTGCTCCTGTGACCATGGAAAGCTCCCCTGTAGAGTTGCAGATGCTTGTATTAAGAAACCACTAGCGTGTATAGGAAGAGTAAGTGCTAAGGGGACATAGCTGAGGCTATGACCATTCCCTACATGTTTGCATCTGTGCTGTGTCGGTGTGTGTGTCTGTACAAGCACACATATTGTATGCACAGCTAACCCTTGGAAAACATGGGCTTGAACTGGGCAGGTCCACTCATACAGAGATTTTTTTTTTCAATAAATATATTGGAAAGTTTTTCAAAGATTTGCCATAATTTGATAAAACATTTTCATTTCTCCAGTATACTGTATTGTAAGAACACAGTATAAAATAAATATAGCATACAAAATGTGTTAATCAATTGTTTGTGTTATTGGTAAGGCTTCCAGTCAGTAGTAGGTGAGTAGTAGTTAAGTTTTCTGGGAGTCAAAGGTTATATATGGACTTTCGACTATGCAGAGGGTCAGTTTCCCTAACCCCTGCATTGTTCAGGGGTCAACTGTATATGTATACAGTAGTGAAGTATGTGTGTACAAGGGTCTATATGTATGTCTATGTTTACAGTAGTGGGATGGCTATGCATATGAGTTCCAGTTGCTCCACTTTCTTAATGCTGCTGCCTTTGAATTTTAGCTCTTCTGGTGGAAATGTAATCAGATCTTGAATATTGTGCCATTGGCTCAACTCCTCCTCTGTGCTGAAAGAGTGTCATGTACATTTAACTTTAAGGAAATTGACTACAGCATCTTGGACAAGTATCTATTATGTGTCCATCTCTTCCCTAGATCCCAAGCCTCTCTAGGCCAAGGACAATGCCTCATTCATCTCTGTACGTTTTTCAGCCCAGGCAATACTGGTCACATAGTGGGCATTCACTCATCGTTTCTTAAACTGACAATTATGTTTATTAGACTGAATAGCATCATCTCAGGCACTTAAAAAACATGCCAGTGACTGAGCCATTCAACATCAGACTTAGGAGATGGGCCTTTGCACTTGAATTTTAACATTTTGCTATATTACTATTCAGCCAAGGTTAAAAACCACTGGTGTAGTCCAGTGGTTCCCAGCCAGGGTGATTCTGACCCTGCGAAAGCATTCGTCTGGAGACATTTCTGCTGGTCATGACTCAGGGCAGGGCTCCTACTGGCTTCTAGTGGGTTGAGGCCCAAGGCACTCCTGGCTACCCTACAGTCCACACCCTTACAGCAAACAATTACCCAGCCTCAAGTGTCAATAGTGCCAAGACTGAAAAACCCTAGTCTAGGATATTAAATGTTTGGATTTCTAGAGATTTTTTAAAAATAGTCTCAAATGTGTCTATAAATTGAAAACCCCCATGCCAGATACATTCCTTATGGTATTATCATACCGAGGTTATTATCACCTAGGTTTTTCTCCGTAGAACTGTTTGCAGCTTATGCGCTCCCTTCTCAATGTCCTCTCCCAAAGTCCTCTCATTTTCATACTCAACAGCTTTGCTGAACCCTGTTCTCACTTTACTCCCACCACTACCACAACCCCTTTTCATACAGATCTCCATGGTTTTCCTTTAATCCCCTTGTAAAAAACTAGACAGCTCAATGGTTGTGTCCCTGCTGTCAGTCATTTCCAGGGAAGAAGCCATTTCTTGTGTGTAGCACGAGCAGGTGTCACATACCCGTTCAGAGCAGACTCACAGCGAGAGTAGCCAGAGCTAAGTGGGGTCTTTTGGGGGACTTCTTTCCTCTTTTAATGATGTTCCCAGCACAAACCGGAGCACCCAAGAACACTATGACTTTGTAACACTCATCAAAGGGTTTCTAGTTTGTGAAGAGAAATCATGAATTCTGAGGATAAATTTAATCTGCCTTCGTGATCTTTAATATGATTATTATCGAGAAGTAGAGCATAGATTTAAAAAAAATCAGTAAAAAGGCTTTCCCCAAGACAAAGTTAGATGGCTTTTTTTGAAAGAAGGCATCTATTTCCCATTGTTCTGTCTTTAAATCCCTTCTCCACCTGCTGTGCTACAGATCTAAATGGTGCGGGAGAGTGAAATGTGATATGGACAGAAGGTGAAAATGGCTGAGAAAATCCCAGAAAGGTTCTAGTAAGTCAGCAGTACAAACTATAAAAAAAAAAAAAAAAGGCAACGCATTGGAAAAATGGCTGCAGAACTAATATTCTGAAGAATGTAATCACGGTACTAAGAATATTTAGTAAAATGAATCTTCCATTTTTAAGTAAACAATATACTGCTCTCTATAAAAAGCAGAACAGCAGTAAATTCATCTTTCCAGGATGGGCCCAGGGAAGATAAGCACAGCAGCTTAGCATGCAATAACTGAAAGCTAATTAATTTCTATTCTCTTGCCTTATGCATGCGTGGACGTGCATTTGACTCTCTGTGTAGTATCATGTGAAGAGAATACAAGGGAAAATAAATGACTTCTCCCAGCCTGCAGGTCTATTGTTAGGTTGTCTTGTTCTGCCTAAGCCACTGTAGCATCACCTGGGCATCTGTCTCACACAGAGGGGCTGCATTATTGAACCATACAATTTTAAGTGACCTTGTCAGGTCATTAAGCACTTCCACACGTTGTTAAAAAATTCCAAACCCACATCTTCCTGAAAGGGTTTCTGTTTCACTGGAAATAATTAAGGTGACAAAATTGAAAGTAATAGCTTGAAAATGTTCTCAGTTTGTGCCATAATTTCTATTTTGAATTATTCTAAAAATAAGGGTCATAAGGGTATCATAAATTGGTTTATTTTGTTCTTTTTTAGAAAATATTCCAGAAATTGATCAACCTCAGAAATCATTTTAGCTCACAGGAGTCTTACTTCCACTTTTCATCCAATTATGTTAAAATGATAAGTTAGATAAAATTAACTTGGTGACAGATAAACATATCCCTTAAGCATAGTATTTATGTTCTATATAATTATATATTACATATAATAATGGGTATTTATATCTAATGTATATAAATATGTATAGATAAAGAATTGTTATGCTTAAGAAATATGTTAGGTTTCTATCACATCTAGTTAATTCTATCTATTATAAAATCATATACATAATTTTCTTGCTTAATTTCCCACATTTCCCATCTGATATTTGTACTGAAAAACCAGGAGACAGGGCATTATTAATATGCAGGCCTTTAGTAAAACTCATCTTTGAAATCATTGGAGAAAATGATGGTACTTTTCACATCAGCATCCAAGCAGATGTGTAATTATGAAGTAGCCAGAAGTGCCTTGGGGGGCAGGGGGAGAGTCTTCTACATCCTTTTTCTCTTCCCTTTTCTTCCTTAGCATATCTCCTTGTTCCCATGTAACCCTAAGCAAAACCAATTCCACTGAAGTCAAGTCCTATTTTCTGTTTGTGTAGCCCTTTCAGGGATATTCATGTGGAAAGATGTCATAGTCAGAGGACAATGTGAAAGACCATCATGGACACATTACTGATGATGGCATCTGGTATCTCAGTGGAGAAAGAATTTTGGGCAGAGGGTTTGGCCAGCTTTCCTAAAATCATATCCTTTGGGGAAAAGGGGATGCTTTTGTTCTCAGATCACATTTTAGCCTCAGCCCAAAGAAAAGGGAATTTCTGCTCCTGTATTACTTTTCCACGGAGGAGAAGCTGCAGATCTCACTGGTGGAGTCTGATACTCAGGGGCTGGCTTTCCCTAATGGCAGCATCGCAGAGGCTACCTGAGCTGGGGCACTCTCTACATGCCAGACATCACTCGGTGCTGTTCATATTGGGCACATTACAATTAGAACCAGAATTAGGATAAAAGCAGCAATTAATATTTACTTTTGGGGCAAAGATGGATCAGCCAGTTCACCACTCCCCTCCCATCTTCTCAGTTTCCTCTTTTTCATGTAAAAATCATGTAGAAATATTCTACAACCCTTGTTCTAGTTAAGGGGATTAAACCTCTCTGGTTTTCTACACTGTCCTGCCTTTCCCCCCCTTCTACCAGTGCATATGCTCTGTACCTCCAATTTGAAAGAAAACAAGTGTTAGAAATTTGAATGCTGCCTTTAAATCATCATTCAAATAATTGAGATTAATTTTCCTCTTTTTGTTGCTCTCTACCCTTTTCTTTAAGATAGGTGATAAGCTAAAACCAACAGGGAAAGTAGGTGGTTAGCTCTATGGGGTTTTTTAGGGCTGTAGGGTGGGATTTAATGATGTCTGGCATATAGGGAGGCGCCTCCCAACACATCAGCTGATAGGCTGGTAAGATCTTATAGACATATAAGGTAATAGTATATTATTACATGGTGCCAGACACATGGTCATAACCCTCAGAAGCAACCTGATACATTTGGGGCTAACACTTCAAAGCTTTCATCTGAAAACTGAAAAAGGCTTGGAAGTGAAGTAGATTGCCTGTTCCTATTAAGGTACTCAATGGATATCACCTGCTGAATTTAGTTAGAAAAATCCAATGGAAGGTATTCATTTCTCTAACATACTTAAAAATAATGACTTAGGGACAAGGTGACACTCCCTCACCTCTGCACGCAAACACCGTGGTTGAGATCCCCGTGGAAGTCAGAGGCAGCACTCTGTCATGCTGTGAACACAGGTCTCGTCTATTCCACTCCTGACAGACCACACTCAGAGCTAGTTCTAGGCAAAATCGTTACATGTTTGAGTTGTGACTACCAGTCCTCTTTTCCACAGCGTTCACACCCTTTCCATATCACATGAGCCAGATGTCTTTCCTCACCAAAACTTGCCAACAGTAAAGGGTGTGATAATTGGCTACAGGGAGTGGACTATGAATTTAAATCACTGTGAGAGTACCCTCACAGGTTCATCTGGCAGCTTGTTTGCAATCATGTAGAAATATTCTACAACCCTTGTTCTAGTTAATGGGATTAAATATGGTCATCTGGAAACAGGTAATTTCTGGAAGGGTGGAAAGAATATATTCAAGGGCAACGGGGACTCTCTCATTTCCAGGCTCACCTAGAATTTATTTGGCAGATTTCATGCTTACATATCCAACCTTCTAGTCTCATTTCATTTTGATTTCGGAGTACTTTCTGTGGAGTGTGTACTGTGAAGGGCTTTTGCTTTGGTTTTTTACTGTTTTCACTGTAGTAAGTGCTTTCCACTTACAGAACTAATGACAGACAACTTTGGAAGGAGGTGGAGATGGTCTGTGATTCAGGCATTCATGGGTTAGAACATTATATATTTGGATCAAATGGCCCTGAGTAATTGCACGGCAAAAACTGCAGTGGTGAGGCGACTCCAATTCTTTGGCTGTTGATCAGAGCTGTTGTGAGGTGTTTGTGTCCCTTGGCCTGCTGGGCAGCTTGGCATTAGCTTCAGCTCAGCTTTCCTATCTCTGATTGTTGCTGCTACAGTGGTCGGTTTGCAATTCTTTTCTTCAACCAGTTCCAAAATTGTCCTTGGCTTTAGGGTATATGATTGTCCTTGAATGCACTATGTAGTAACTCATTTGAGCACAAGCAATAAGCAGTAAAATTTTGAAGGTAACAGTTGGAGTGAATGTAAAACCCTTTTTTCAAAGCTTCTCTTGATAACACATGATTTAAGAAGGAAGAAGTTTGCAAAAACTTTGTTGCAGGAATAAAGGGGAAAGGTGAAAAACTGACTTTCTTCCCTGAGACTTACTGCTTCCCACACATGCATAAAGACATACAAACAATGACAGCTATTACTTTCTCTTTCATTCTCCTCCTATGAATTCAGCAAATGACACCAAGCATCTCTGGCTGTGATAATTGCTATGTAAAGTGAAGTGTTTTTTCTGGTGGAGTAGTTGGAGCTGTTCGGACAGGCTTGCCAAGGACACATCTTGTAAGAGAATACATCTTACAGCGAGGAACATGTTTCATGTGGTGGCTGGGGAATATCCCAAGGCTTCTTTGCCCAGTTCCCATCAGAGTTCTCATCAGGGAGATACAGATTTGGTGACCAGAACAGGAGTTTATGTTCAACAGTATACCTCTGCACACTCAGGAAGTTGGCCCACATCATGAAGATTGCTGGATAAGACATTTCTCTTCTGTTGCTAATTGTTGTATTTAGTTTCTGGAATTTTAGGTGCTTTTGGGAAGTCACTAAGGCTGTAGGCATCTGCTGGACACTCAGGCATCTGGCATACATGCACCTTCTTTTATTGAATAATAAATACACTTGCTCCAGTGCTTTGGTTACCTCCTCAACATTTTCTTATACATAAGGAAGGAATCATAAACTACATTTATGATTATTGCTCCATATGCATCTATTTGAACAGTGTTATATATCCACTCTTGTGTCTTACATACATCATCTCATTTAATTTAACCCAATAAAGTGGTTCCTTACTGATATTTGAAAGAAGAAAGAACTGAGCATGAAAAAGAGTCGTGTGTCTAGTAAGTGAAAGTCTCAGAGCCAAACCCAGGTCTGTGTGACTCTAGCACTTGCATTTTTAACTATGGTCAGTCTACCCTAACTCTGATTCTTGGATCTCCAAGTCTAATTTACATATCTGTTCATGGTGCTTCCATAAGCACCAAGTGAGCTCATCTACCACAGTTACTCTCACATACTGATTTAGTTGTCTTGAAGGCAGGAACCATGCCTTAATATTTAGCACAATAAGGGGCATATAGTAAGCATTTCAATAAATGCTCATTGAGTGAATGATTAGGAATGACATGCAGTGCTGTCACTGCAAAATATATGAACATCTTTACAGAACAATTTGAGGATTTCTATAAATTTGGGAAGAAATTTGGGAAGAAATTAACTTTTCTGCTGTCACCATGGAAAGCAGTGATCCAGACTAGCAGGAATACTCTGGTCTGCAATATGAGATAATGCCTAAGGGGAAGGCCTCGGGTCTGTGTGTGTGCATGTGCGTGTGCATGTGTAGTGTGCATGGTCTAGGTCAGCAGGCCCAAATTCCCTTTCTGGCTCTGGCTGCACACCAGAGAGTTTCTTTTAGGGTTAAATGTCTTCTAGATAGATTTAGTGTTAGTGCTTTGAACATCTCATTTATTGATAACTTTTGAGACCACATTTGTGAGTTTTAATTGTAAGCCATTTAAAAAGCTGCATCTTTTAAATTAGGGTGAAGGGGGAGGTTGAGGAATTTTGGAAGGCCTTAGATTCTCTCCATTCTCCTGGATTCACACATATTAATTCTTTTACTTTGAATAGCAGCTCAGAAAGACTACATTTATGTACTTCCAGAAGGAGATTTTTTAGCCTAGTAAATGGTTTCCTGGACTTCAGCTGGGAGCCCCCGTTCTCTCTACCCCACCACAATCCATTTTCTATACTGCAGCAGGAATAATCTTCCTAAAACCACATTTGCTAGGTCACCTCTTGATCAAAACCTTTCCATAGGCTTTTGTGTTCATGAAAAATAGTTCAAACTCTTCCTGTTCAAACATCAGTAGGAGACTTGATGCTTTTGACAATGTGATCCTTTTGCCTCTCTAATAAATGCCTCCTTCTCCCCGGCACTTGCCCCTCCGACTCCTGTTCCCAGACCATCCTTCTCAAGTTCTGTATTCCACAAGTAATAAACAACTTCCCATTCCCTGAAAGTTCCATGTTTTTTGCCTCTGTTCCTTGGCATATGTAATTCCCTTTGCCTAGGTCCCTCTTTATCAATTCTTATTTATGTCTCAAGAGTGCATTATTTTCTTGCCAACCCCCTAAACTTAGACTAAGTGACACTCCTTTGAATCCCTGTGGTATTCAGTTCTAACTCCATTCATTCATGTATGCATCTAGCACCTCGCAGACGCCAAGGCTAAAGCTCAGCTTGACCATGATCTTTGCCTCCATGGAGATTATCCTGGAGGCCTGCAAACAAACAAACAGATAAATAATAGAACTTTAAGTTGTGCTAAGTAAATGCTATGACAAAAACGAACACTCAGTGGTCTAAAGAATGATGAGTCATGGGGGTTGGGAGGATTCCTCAGATTGGGTGACCAAGGATGCCTTCTTTAGGAAAGTGATATTTGAATTGAGCTTAAAGATAAGAAGGAGCCAGCCATTCAAGGCTCTGGAGGAAGAATATTCTAGGTTGAAAGAGCATGAAAATAGAGTTTCTAAGGTCAGAACATGATTGAAATGTTTGATGGAGTAAATGAAAGTCAATTTGGTTCATGCATGGAGAGCAAGGGGAAAGTAGTACAAGATTACAAGATATGAAGGTGGAGTGGCAGACAGGGGACTGGATCCTATAGGGTCTTATGGACTCCAGTAGCATGTTTAGAATTTATTCTGTCATCGATGGAAAGTGTTCAGAGGATATGATGATTATTTTTACACTTTAACAGTCCACTGATAGGTTATTATATGGAGAATGAACTTTTAAGAACATAAGAATGGAGATAAGGAAAATCATTAAAGATGGTGTTTCGGAGACTGAAGCAAGAGATGAAGATTGATGACTTGGAAGAGGTATACAGACGGTAAGAAGTAGTCATTTTTAGGATATTAGCTTCTGAAGTGGTGCTCATGAACTGAACATTTTTGACTGACTACAGATCTTCCCCAATCTGCAATGGGGTTATATCCTGATAAAACCCATCAAGAGCTGAAACTGTCATGCTGAAAATGCATTTACTACTCTAACTTACCGAACATCATAGCAGCTTAGCCTAGTCAACCTTAAACATACTCAGAACACTGATATTAGTCTATAGTTGGGCAGAATCATCTAACACAAAGCTTTTATAATAAAATGCTGAATGGCTCATATAATTTATTGACTACTGTACTGAAACTGAAGAACAGAATGGCTGCAAACGCTGGGTTGAGAATGGTTGTCAATGCACCGGTTGATTACCTGTGTGATGGCATGGCTGGCTAGGAGCTGCAGTTTGCTGCCCTACCGATCACAAGAGAGTATTGTACTGAATATCACTAGTCCAGAAAAAGATCGTAGAAAATCTGAAGTACGTTTTCTACTGAATGCTTATTTTCACACCATCATAAAGTTGAAAAATTGTTAAGTCAAACCAACATAAATTGGGGACTGTCTGTATAGATTTTCATTTAAATAGATTGAAGATGGTGCCATTAACTGAGAACAATAGGTAGACAAGTGGTTGGAGGTTTTGGGAGGGTGAGGTGGGACGAAGAGGTGAAAATAAATGGTTTTGAATTGGATATGGTTAACTGGAGATGTTTTGTAGATACCCAAGATGAGGTGTCAAGAAAGTCAATAAATGTACAAATCTAGATACCAGCAGAGAGGTCAGGGATGGAAAAAAGACACTTGTGATTTATCATTACAAGGACCATGTTCAACGTTAGGGACTTGATGTGGTAACTAGACAGAGAGGATTCGTAGGGTAAGCCTTGGGGTGTCCCAATATTCAGGCTTGGACACAGGATAAGGAGAGGCAGACCAAGGACACTGAGAAGGAAGAGCCAATGAGGAAGGAGAAAGACAGAGGGTGTGGAGTCATGGAAGTCATAGAAGGATTGTGAAAAGTGTTGTGAAAAAGGCTAGATGCCACAGAAGCCTGGAGAAGGAACAGAAAAAGAAAATGAATGGTCAGCTGTGTCCAAACTGGGTTAGATTTATCACACCACAGTGTAATTACCTTGTTGTTCATGTGCATTTTCCAATAGATCCTAACTTCTGTGAGACAGATACTTTTTTGCTCCAGAGTGTGTACACAGGGCCTTACACACAGTAGATACTTAATGTGTATTTACTGAATAGATAAGTGAAACAAAAGCCTAACAAGGTGATAGCTAAACTCTGACAAGGCTCAGACGGTCTGGGAACTAGTTGCTGTTCCTCGCACTGGCCTTCAGCCTAAGTTGCACTTTTTAATTTTCTTAGTAGTTAAATAAAAAACGATCAAAAGCAGGCCTCAAAAAGCTCATATTCATTAAAAGGTGATGGACAGTATGACAGTATAGGAGTGAACTGGGAAAAATGGCTGAGTTATATTTTGAGTTAATTTTATATTCATAAATAAGATTGGAATTGTAGCTCTGCTTTGATTCACCTCACTGAAAGTGAACAGGGAGAACTGAGTATTTCCCCACAGGAAATCTGAAACTAAATATAGTAGAGATGGTAATGGTGTTTTTGCTTCACTTTCAATAATATATCATTTTATAATTTAATACCAATCTTAAGGAGATACATTAGAAGGGACACATAAAGCATTTAGGGTTCCCTGGAGAAAGGTATTCATAATTTTTAAATTATTGTGGTAATTATTGGATAATGAGGAAGCTTAAAGCTACATCTGATCTACACCTTGACAAGCTTCATTTCTTCTGTGCTCTACCTACATTCCTATATTGGAGAAAAGAATAAGATTTGTTTTTCATTTTGTTTTACTGTTATCATACCAGCTGTTTTTTTTTTCTCTGAAACCTTCTTCATCCTATTTCTAAATATTAGAGTAACTCAGGGTTTAGTTCTGTGCCTTTTTTTTATTTCCTCTCTCCATCTTTTCCCTAAATGATTCTGTCTACTTGCTGTCAGTTTAAATATGCCAAGGATTCCCAAATCTAGCTCTAATTCAGAAATAGTCTCTGAAATACAGATGCTTAAATCCTACTGCTTACCAAGTTGGATACCCTTGAAGGTAGGAATCGATGTCCATTTTGACATCAGTGTGTCAAAAAGTGCTTGACACTCAGTAAGCTTCCAGAAATGTTTGTTGTAAAACAGTATTAACAATGTGATGGGGCAGCACTATACTTTCCTTGGTGTGCCCAATTAATTATTGAAAGCTTCCACCTTTGCTGAAATACTCACCTGCCAAATCCTGCCCCTCATTCAGGGCTCAGTTTGAACACTGCCTTCTCTGTGACAGAGTATACCTTCTCAGCTAGTAGAGAGTCATCCCTTCTAGATACTTATGAAATTTTACCTGACTTTTTTTTAAATTGAGGTATAACTGACATAAGGTCATATAAGTTTCAGGTGTACAATGCAATGATTTGTTATTGGAGTATACTGCAAAATGATCACCGCAGGAAGTCCAGTCAACCTCCACATCTGACCTTTCTGAGGGTGTTTAGCCATGGATGAATTAATGCATGAATAATAGAATTGAGGAATCTCTATGATGAACATATTTGTGATGAACACCCAGGTCTTTCTCCTCACTGCCTCCATCTGGAGTCTTTTCACTACACTGGGTCATAGCAACCTTTCATTTTTGCTCTTCTCTAACATGAGTTGGCCGTAGGTACAGACTGAGAGGACTGGGAGGGGTTTTCTGTATGACTGAGGAGGTATGATCTTCTGTGAGTCGGGACATTTCATCCTGCCTGGCCTGGCACAGTCTGAGTTGGTGTGTGTTGTGCTGAAGTACTTATTTAGTCTCCCTTTCACTCTCAGAAGTGTCTGTGCCAAACAATGCAGTCTCTATTCACCCAGCTTGTAAGGGTGTAGAAAAGCACAGCCTTTGACAAATTGCACAGTGCTTTGTGTAAAGAAAAAATGGGCCCTTGAAGGTAGGAATCGATGTCCATTTTGACATCAGTGTGTCAAAAAGTGCTTGACACTCAGTAAGCTTCCAGAAATGTTTGTTGTAAAACAGTATTAACAATGTGATGGGGCACATCACATTATGGAAATGTGTATCATGTAGATAATTTCCCCAAAATCTGCATTTGCATCTGATAGTGGAAATTTGACCACCCTTATTTCCTTTCACAAAAAGGTGGGAGGGTGTTTATTTTCTTAGTTCCAATCTTGCTTATCACAATCTGTCATGTTACATTTCGATAGGGAACATAACTCAAAATCAAACTTACCAACCAAAGGTTATCTCTTACAGGGTGTTTAAAAGATCATCAAAGCAGGCCACTGGCATCTGGATATAGCATAGAGATGCGTCATAGATCAACTTCTATACACATCTCTGCTGTCTGGTTGATCTTGTACTCATGAAGCTACTAAAGCATTTTCCTAACGTGAAGGCAAACTCCTAAAAGTATATACACGTTTTGTCCAGCAGATGGTGCATTTGCAGCAAATTGTTCTTTTTTCCATCCTCCCCCACCCCGAAGAATTAACCACCGGTTTCTGCCAGAACCTGCCATATTCAAGGTGACATATGATGCTGTTAAAATAAAATATAAAGGTTAGAGAAAGATCAGTAATAAGTCCTAAACTGAACAGAGATTTCAAGAAACCACCTTTAAAAGAGTCTGGAAATTAATAGTCTGTAATATGATGAAAGACCCCAGCTGACATCAAAGGAACCTCTTGCCTTCTTTTTAAAGAATTCTGTTTAATGCATAATTCACTGAGCCCATGAAACATTCTGGGAAACTTCTGGATGGGATATCAGCCTTTTAATTCAAAATTATGCACTCCGGGAAATGGCGGGCGCTGAAGGAGGCAAGCCTGCGAGGTAATTTGTGCTAGCGATCAAATTGCAATTACTAGGGAGATTAAAACAGGACTTTAAACAGCCTGACTCCACCCTCAGGGCTCCTTGTTGTTTGGTAAACATCGCAAGGGAGCCTGTAATTAAAAATTCCAGCCCTCTTCAGCTTTGCTGGGGTGACACCATGAAATCCCAAGGAAAAGGGAAGGAAGCTTCGTTTCAAGTAGTCTTAGAAAGGTAGCTTTCTAGCTTTGAGTGGGTGTATTTTTTCTGGTATTTTCCAACCCATTCTCCACTGGTTGTTTTTTGAAGTGTGTATTTCTCTTGTTTTTTAAGAGTCACTTGAAAGCTTTTCAAATCTGGAGACCAAATATAAAGGGAGTGAAGACAGCCATATGATTTATGATTTGAGGTGCTGACTCCGAGGCATAGTAGGCTTTATATCAAGTGTTACTGTGTACATCTTATAAAATTTTTTTACATTTTTTAATTTTATTAAGGTATCATTGATACATAATCTCATGCTCAGGTTTCACATGAGCAACATTGTTGTTACTAGATTCCCCCCTATTATCAAGTCCCCACCACATACCCCATTATAGTCTCTGTCCATCACCATAGTAAGATGCTATAGAGTCACTAGTTGTCTTCTCTGTGCTATACTGCCTTCCTCGTGACCCTTCTGTATTATGTGTGTGCACATCTTTTGATTATGCTTAGATGGTTTATAGTCTACGTTCCTCTCATGAGCTTTAAAAGGCCATCAGGTCTGGATTTTGGGTGGGGGAGCCCACGGGAGAGGGCTAGGCAAAACGATTTAGTAAAGAAGATTATCTTAGCCTTTCTCCTCCCTGTGGGGTGGAAATTCCTCCAGACCCCACAGCCATGTGCATTCCTCCAGGATCTTGCTTTCAGTAACTCTTGCTCAACTAGGGTTCTAACTGTTACAAATGTCATGTCTCTGGGAGGTCTTGAACTGCCAAGGCATTTTCCTCAATAGGGGAATGAAGGTCACATGATGCTATGTAGGAGAGGTAGCCAGAGTCCTGGCCACTGTGACATGCCCATAAGCATTCTGCCCAGCACTTGAAACTTTAACAGGGACCAAGGTGGGGTCTGGTTAACAACACATTTGTGTAGCATTATACACTTGCAGCGCTTAAGTAACACTTGATTAATGTTTGATTCAGCCAAGCCAATATATATACACTGACCCCATATGAATGGTCATTCTAATGTTAGCAATGCTTTAAAAACGAAGTCAACTAAAAATTCACCTAGTGTTACCTGAACTCTGAGGTAAATAACTGATTCAATGATGAGGCTATAGGCCTCACTTTAGAGACATTTAACTCTGTTTTCCTTGTAGGAACTTGATTCTAAGCTGATAAGGTATTTTGGATGATGCCTACGATGTGTCATTTCTAAAGACCCAGGAAGTTGGAAAAGTGTTTCCAGAGACTCTCAAAAACATGACTAATTAGTGAGTTAGGCTCTTAGAGACAGGAACTGCAGCAAACGTGATATGGACCTTTTATGTAGTTAATTTGCTTTAATGGGAGAATTGTGCACATTTAGCAGATGAGTATAGATTTTATTACTTGAAGCACAATGCAATTTATTTTTATGTTGTACTTTTAAATTAGGGAAAAAGAAGGGAAAATAATCTTGGAACTCTGAAATAACTCAAGGAGTTCTGATAATAATGAGGGGCACTGTAATTAGGCTGCATTCTCTCAACCAAATTACATCTCCAAAGGAAAATAAAGATGGAAGTATAGTGCCCTCCAAATAGACCAATTCATTCAAGATAAGGGGTATGATACTCAGTTTAGCTGTTCATTATACAGAGCAAACTTGCTTTCTATGTATAAGTAAATTAGGCTCCAAAAAGCTTTTCATAAATTCTTTTGGTCCTAAATCCACTGTGACTGAGGAAAGTTGATGTCTACAATCCCATAATTTCCACTGAATATATGAAGTGGTAAAATGGGCATATTATTCATTTCCCAAACAGACCAATTTTTACCTATCAAAAATCTGCTGGGATGGGATTACAGTTGATGTTCCCTGCAAATTCTGTGAGGAAGTTGTCAGTTATGTTCTCCTTCACAACTTTGATGTTCACTTTGATCTTGTTTATTAAGAGTCAACTGGGCTTTGAAGCCATTGAACCATCTGTGGCTTGGAACAAAGGTTTCAACAGTAATGCTTTATAGTGAGTCAGTTTTAAGTTCTTCATTGTAATTCTATTGTCTTTTTGAATTAACACAAAGTTAATGGGCATTAGAGGTAAATACCAATTCTGGAGCCACACAATCCAAAGTTTACCACCTTTTCTGAGTAGCTTCTCATCTGCAAGTGCATAGGCTTGTCCCAGGTTTTGAAACACTTTGTCATTGAGAATCAGCTGAATTCTAATGGTTAATCTCATATGTACATTGTACAATTGGTCACTTTTCTCAACACTTAAGAAAAATTATCTCACACCTCTTTTCTCTTATAATCATATATAATCTTCTTATTAGCACTCCTAACATTCTCATTACTTTTTACTTTTCAAAATGGGATAAATAGTTTTCATAATAACAGTTCAAATCTAGAGACTACAATGGTTGTGGACATGACGACCACATGCAACTGCTCATATCCTCATTTGGATGGGGTAGAGTGGGTAGAACTTTTGTTCTACATCAAAGCTTTGCTAATCTGAATAAAAATGGATAAATTTAAAATCTGTAGAGGAAATCCTACTATATAACTTCTATTATATATATATATAAATGATTGCATATCAATAAATAATGATGTATCTATTATATAAACTTTGTGTTACATAGATAGAAATCTGCCTCTGGTTTCCTAATCCATGAAATGAGCACAATGGACTGAGGAGGGGGAGGAGGAAGGGACCAGGGTGTCGGATGGATGTCAGAATTCCCAGCACTTTCTCAATTCAAAGTGACTTCACTTTTATCTGTTTTTAATATTGTATTTCTTAGTAAATAATGTTTAAGAAATAATTATGTTAATTTTTTAAAAACCTCAACAACTTTGACTAAGTGATCTTGAAGTTTCTACCTATTTTTCCAAAGGATCCACTCATGAGGGGCTCTTTGGAAACTTCTCATCTTCTTGTGTCCGATGGATGTGAGGGAGCGTCCAGGACATGGGTTAGGGCTTGGGGGATATTTGCCACGGAGACATCAGGTAGGTAGGAGAGGGTCATTCAAACTGGGAATCTCTACTCATCTATCTTAATGGTCCCCAGCTGGAGACTGAGGACATTGCAGGCAGGGAAAATCTTAAACTGAGGACACAAAAAAGCTTTGGTTCATGGAGTAGCATAATTGCTTTTAATGGTTCTTTTAGGTTGAGCTAAAAATGGTGTAAAGTTCAAAAGTTGATTATAACAGCAATCTGAAAAAAAATTGACAAGACATAAAGCTATGTTTTTCTCCAGTCTTTCAGCATATTTTCTATTGCCCTTTATTGTGAACTTTTACTCAAATGCTTATGAAGCAAATGGATGGCACCTCGTGTGCTATAAACAAAAATTTAGAGTTGAAATGAGTTGCTGTCAGTTCCCTCCCTCCTTCCCTATGTCTTATTTACCTGATGTTTCCTTTATCGTGAAATTCACACGAAAATAGGTGTTCTGGACAATTTTGTAACGAGCTCCAAACAAACAGGAGAAATGACACACTGGCCAGTGTCAATGAAAGAGCTGCCCCAGGACAAGAAACAGTATTGACTCGATGAAATTTTGATGAAGTAGGGAAAATGATCCATTGTCTTAGTGGGACTGAAAGATGAAGCAAAGATACTACTTTGTGGTGATTTTGTGAATAACAGGAATTTATGCCAATGGATATATTTATATGTGATGTGTGTGTTGTGTTGTGTTATGTGTGTAACAAATGAGTATTTTAATTAGGATTTTCTAAAAAAAAAAGTTTTTTTTAAGAAAGATTCTGTTATTTGATAGATGACACAGCTGCGACCCAGAGAGCTTGGAGAACTTGCTCAAGGCCCCAGGACTAGATAATGTCAACTTGGGGCAGACCTTTCATCTCCTGATACTCTGTTCTGTGTATTTCATTTATATCATGATACTTGGTTACATGCAAATTACAACCTTCAATTAGAGTTACTTTCAGTGACAAAGTCATTAAGCTAAGATTGGCTTTAGAAAAGAAGACATTGCCAAATTTACAGAGGGAATATTTTCAGTCGATGTAGTATGTGAGGTGGCTTCCAATTGGAGGGACCAAGCAAAACTACCTTGTCACTGAGTGAAACAGAACCAGAACATGAAATCCCTGAATGTACAGAATACATTAACATTATTTTTCTTCATAATGGAAGAGTAACTCTTCACAAACTTCTGGAAGAATGCCAGTTTTTCATTTCAATTGTATATATATATATATGTTATGTATATATATATGACATAGACATATATGTGAATGACCCACATTAATTTTGAAAAGAAAGTTTGTGCTTGCTAGGTTCCCAAATGTTAATAATGACCACAATCATATAATGGGTTTCAATATTTTCTTTCTTAAGAGTCACTGAGCAGAAGTTTCTAGCATCTTGACCTTTTGACAAGGAGTGAGACTGAGTGAACTGCTACAGGCTGGAATCTATGCAGTTTTCCCCAAAATAAAAAATCCCAAGTCATCACAAACTGAAGAGCAAGAGATCCCACCCTCAGCTGAGAAGACACTGACTTAGTAAGACAGCTTTAAAGAGTCTTACATATTAAACTTAGGCAAATATTCGTCCAATTTTAAAATGATTTATTTTTTAAACTCCTCTTGAGAGGTCTTCCTTGAGTCACTCCTGCCCTTTCTCACTCCCCAGTTGGAATCTGCATTACCTTCAACTGTTTACTAAACACAAGTTTGTTTGCAAATGATATGAAAATCAAATGATATACTGTATGTTCAAGTATATTTTTAGAATGTAAAAATACCATAAAGCACTTTAAGAAGTAAATGTGATTTTGTTTCCTAACACCTGTTGCAGACCTTACTGCATCCTGCTTCATGTTATATTTCAAGACATATGCTTGCCTTTCTCAGATTAGCAGTTGTTTGAGGGTAGTGAACACACCTTTTCCTTTGTCCCCTTTGCAGTGTCTTGACATAAGGAAGATGCTTTATTGACCTAATGCTATGATCAGTGAAACACGTAACATTTTATGATGGTCCTATTATTAATAACAAATATTACGAGCTTAGTCGTAGGCCACCTTGCTATCACTCTTATGTACAGGAAGTGCAAGAGGCCAGAAGAGCCTGAGGATTTAAGCCACAGAATTAGATGAGGTGCTTTGTGCTGCAGGGAAGACACGTTTACAGAGAGAAGAATATTGTCACCATGACATTCAGGTCTCAGTAAACATCACACTCTGATTGTTTTTTCTTTTCACTATAGATGATCAACAATGGTTTGGTAGGAAGTTTGGATGGAAAATATACAAATTTCTAAAAAAACACAGTTATTTTGGTAAATATTGTTGTCCAGTCTTGAGTCTGGAGTATAAAAATTACAACTTAATCTGAAAAGTAAATACATTTGTGCTTATTTGGTAAGGTACACTAGAGTGAATTGATTCTGGTTCTAGTTGGGTACCTTGGAGATTTTAACAGAAAGCTTACTCTTTGGAAATTAAAATGTCTTAGAATCCTCAGTATTTATAGGAGATATGTATTAGGATGTCAACATCAACAGGCCTTTTTAGGTTTATTTATTAACTTTTGTGACATGTAATCATAATTTTAAAATGTGCCCTATTCTAAACCTTCAATATTGTTCCTGTCACTTTTTTCTTAGGCTTCCTAATGGTTTGTATTTAATTCTGAGGAAAAGCTCAAATCCTTACAAGGTCCTCTAGGGCTTGGAGCCTCCAGCCCCTCTGACCTCACCTCCTCTGTCCTCTCCAGGCTCACTCCTTCCAGCCACACTGGCCTCGTTGCTTCCCACAGTGAGCAGGTTCTGTGCTCAGAGCCTCAGGCATTCCCAGGTATTCTCACCCAGGCATTCCCTTCCTGGGAATGCTCTCCCCCACATTTCCACATGCTTGCTCCCTTACCTCCTTCAGGGCTCTGCTCCTTGAGCCAATGCTCCCTTTCTCACTCCCCAGTTGGAATTTGCATTACTTCCAACTATGCTTAATAAGCACAGTTTGTTTGCAAATGATACAAAAGTCAAATGAGATGGATGACTGAATTTCAACTGTAGACTCCACCAAAAAGGAGTGGAAAGGTAGGATACCAATCTGTTTTTTTTTTTTTTTACTTCTGCTTTCTTACAGTGTCAAATTGTCACTGAAATTTCCCCTGACCAATCTATATACAGCAATAACACCCTGCCCCTGATGGACACACGTATCTGGGACTCCCTAGTCCACTTGCCCTGCTTTAGTTTTCTCCATGGCATGTATACCATGTGAATTGCTACGTATTTGCTAGCTTATTAGAGGGACATAAACTCTACTTGGGGTAGGGACTTTGCTAGCCGTCACTTCTTAATTCCTAGGCCCTAGAGCTGGGACTGATGTAGAGAAAGCCTGCAATAAATGCTGAAGGTCTACATGAAATGTACTTGGTTCTTCAAAGTCCACATCTAATCCCATTTCTTTCAGGAAGTCTTCCCAGTGTGAGTGGAATGTGGCTGACCATCCTTTTTAACTTCAAGCAGAAAGGTTCATCCTGCCAGAGACAGGAACACCTTTCTCACGTGAAAGGTAAGGAGAAAAACACCATATCTGCTGGTTGTATTTGGCTCTCAACATATCTGTCGTGTTTCTAAAATATTAGCAGATGAGTCCTGGAGTGGCTATGTGATTTGCCCCAAGTCACAGAGCCATGTGGTGGTCAATCTAGATTGGAATATGCACTCTGCTGATCCAGTGTCTCTTGCTCTCATTAGTGCCAATATTCTCTCAAGACTCTCCAATAAACATAGCCAGGCTGGTTTGCCTCCAGCCACATTTTTCTGCTTTGTTAGACAGGAGTCATTAGACTGCCTGTTACCTTGCAAGTTGAGGGGACACGTCACTGGATAATGATCAAAGGCCTTGAATGAGAACTGGATAATGACCAAAGGGCATAATCCAGGAGGGGTTCTTTTTCTTTGACCTTAGGTGAGTGAGTTCACCTCTCCCATTTTCTATTTTCTCATCTGTAAAATGATAAATAACAACATCTACTCAACATAGCTCACAGGGTTGTGGTAAAGATCTAATTATAGTGTGTTTAAAAGTATTTTGAAAGTGATAAAGTGCTAAGTGGCATATATCTCACAACCATTAGGATTTTAGGATTCTGGATTTGTGGCAATGTCTTCATTTTAGGTTCTTGACCAAGTGGATGCTCATGGTGGAGGACACAGGGGACAAGAAAATAAACTCCTTGCCTCACTGTGGCCTGAGATACAGTAAAAAGGCATAAGGCTGCACACTCACAGAGTTACATTAATTAGTTCAATCCCTGGTATAGTAGTTTGGGTTACCAAGTTTAAACTGTAGATTCCAGCAAAAAGGAGTGGAAGGCTAGGATATAAACCTCTTGTTTTCTTACTTCTGTTTTAAAATTAATTGATCTTACTTTATTTCTAAGTGTCTTTCAGTATCCTAAATATTGCTACACTGTTTTAAATAAAATTATGATACAATGCTCCAAAGAAAGGTAAAACAAAGTATACTTTCCTTTTCCACACTGTTTAGCTACTAGGTTCAAAATTCAGTAGCAAAAGAGGCTTGCAAGACAGAAGGCAGAAAAAGAACTTAATAAATTTCCAGACTGAGAAGGAGGAATTAAATGGAGAAGGGATTATCCACAGGATAAATTTGCAGGGAGAATTTAGGCAGACAAAGGCAGTGAAGGAACCATCTCTGGAAGCCGGCACTTTTGCTTTCCTTTTAGAAACATTTTACTTCTATTTTTTCTGTTTGAAATATTTCTGGAGGTGACACAGAGCTCTTAATGAATAAAAATGAGAGGATATAAATAACTACAGTATTTGAAGGCTTGCTTTTTGATGATTGAGAAATGATAATTTTTCTTTGTTTTCTACTTCGATTAAAATTGAGATAATCAAGGTTTAAGGCTTTGTTACACTATAAACATTTTAGGGACAGAAAAGATTTAAGTACCCTTGTAAGCTGGTATGATTACTGGTAGTTGGATAGCCTGTAAACCAAACTTAGTAACAGAAAAGCCCTAAAAACTTCTTTTAAAAAATGCCAATCATATTTTAAATTTTTTTAGAAAGAATATTTGATTTATAATGTGCTATAAAATAAACTAATACCACCCCTGAACAGCATGAATACAATGAGAAAAACTTCCAAATACACAGAACAGACAAACCTACAAAACTACAACCGATCCTTGAACAACATGGGTTAGAGGAGCCAACCCCTCATGCAGCTGAAAATCTGCATGTAGCTTTTGTCTCCCCAAAAACTTAATTATGAATAGCCTACTGTTGAACTGGATGCCTTACTCATACATAGTCAATTAACACATATTTTGTGTTATATGTATTATATACTACATTCTTACAATAAAATAAGCTAGAGAAAAGAAAATGTTTTTTCAAATTGTTGCAAATCTTCACAAAATTTTCCAATGTGTTTATTGAAAAAGATCTGCATAGAAGTGAACCCACGCAGTTCAACCCTGTGTTGTTCAAGTCAACTCTATTAATGGTTTTTGGAATGAAATTCTGGGAGATCATAAGACCAGCACTTTTCCCCTTTCTTTTATCAATTTACTTTTAATTAAGTATGGAGGTTTGTAATTAGAATGAGAGAATGCGGTGAGAGGGAGAAAAATGCAGTCTTAAATAGCATTTAAGACACAGTGACCTACAGCCTGATTACTTCTTATTTACCATTTACTATTGATTCTCAGAAATAAAAGTATGATATTGTGAATACTGATCTATGGCAATTTGATGCTTTCAGGGGAGAGAGTGAAGTGTATAATTGGAGGCCTTTGATATGAGTCATTCTTTATTGAAGACACCATTATGGCAATTTATGAAAGAGTTAAATTCCTTTTTAGATAATGAACATTTTGGGGCACTTGTTTATTATTACCACAACTTCACATAGTAAACTTAACCAAATGGCAATGTGACTGCACTCTTTTCCTAGGTGCAAACTTATTTTTTTCTCTTTAGGAAGCAGTAGTGGAAAATAATTTGTGATTAGGAAACATCTTGGGTTGGCTTTGGGGGGTATGTAGCTTGGCAATTTAAGAAAGTCATTTAACTCTTTTGAGCCTCAATTAAACCTATAAAATAGGGGGAGTAATATCTACTTACATGACAGGATTTCTGTGAGAATTAGTGTTGAATAAATATATAAAATGGCTATTGTCAGTCAGGTAGGAATCAATAAATACTAGTTTATTTTTCTTCTCTTTTTTCCCTTCTTTAGAGTATAACTTTATTGTTTTTAGTTAAAATTCAGTGTGAAGATGATAGGTCAGTGAACATAACGTGATTTTTGGAAAAATTTATACATTTTATATAAGGGAACTGAAAATGTGCATTTTAGATTTAATCTAAAAATCAGATTGATACTTTAATGTTTCAACCTAATTTTAGTTTCTGAACAAGCTCTGCATTTTAATACAGGTCAAACAAAAATGAAACATTAGAAAAGTTATAAACATGCTTGTGTGGAATGACCTCTTCACCCAGAAAATCTTTTCTCCTACTTTACTTCTAATAAAATCTTAGTCATATCTGGTGTTACATCTCTTAGGAAGTGTTTTCTGACCCCCACTCACTGTTGAGTTTTCCTTTTACATGCACACTATGCTACCTGTCCCTTAGGATGCCAAAGATGAACTGCTGTCTTGTGTAGAAGTTATATTCTCTTTATTGTTTTCACTATGTTGAAGCTACTTGATGGCAGAAAGAACTTACTTACTCATTTTTTTATCTTACCCGATACTAATTCACAATGAATAATAAAGATCCTCTGGAAAGTTTCATATTATTTGTAAATATCCATTATATCATCATGTGCTGTCTTCTTTGTGTGCACATGTCACCACTGTCCACATATCTCCTTCATAAAGTATTTTTTTTCTCTAGCAGCACTAGGTTCACAACAACCAGCACTAATTTATAACTAGGCTTATAACAGATAGAATTTCCAATTCTGTCTTTGCTTTACCTTGAAGAACAAACTATGTAAGAAGTTTGCTATGGTAAAACATGAAACATGTATCTAAGTCAACTGACTTAATACAGGGATAGGATGTGCAGACTTGTCTCAAAAAAGAATCTAAGTAACCTGGTCTAATGGCTCTCAAACTATTCTTCTGAACTTGGGTTCTATACATGATGAACTAATTCTACAGTTAAAATAGAAATAATGAACTTTTCTGAATTGGCTAATTAAAGGAATACATTGAATTGCCTTAACTTTAAGTTTTTATACTACATTTTAAAAACTTCTGTTGATTTCCTGCTTATCTGCTAAAAAGAGTGAATGACTGGACAAGTAGTAAGTTAATATTAATGGCTACTAGGAGACAAACATTAATAAAGCAATCACACTATCCTCATCACGATTCTTGGTTATAAAAATGAAACTGGAGGGTAGTCTTCAAAGATGGAGGCATAAGAGCCTTCTGAACTGCCTTCCTCCCACGGGCACACCGAATGAACAGCTCCACATAGAGCAATTCCCTCTGAAAGAAATCCAGAAACCACTTGAGTGACTTTTACATTGGGCAACCAAGAAAATACCCACATCAAACACGTTGGAAACTCTTGCCATAAATCCCACCCCCAACAGAGCACTATACAATCAGGAGTGAACCCCTATTTCCCGCAGCTTCTCTCAGAGGAGTAAAGGGTTTGGACCCAACATCTAGCATCTCAAATTTTAAGACTTCTACCTGAAAGAAGTATCCCAAAACAGGTCTGAAAGCCAACAGGGCTTATATCCATGAAACCCAAAAGACTTTACCAAAGAAACAAGCAGTTATTAATGTTTGAGAGCACTCACTGCAGTTTTCACCCCAGAGTTCAGAGCAAAGGGAGCAGACAAAAAATGCCCAACCCCCTATTTCTCCCTGGAAGGGGTCTAACTACATGCAGTAAGTAAATAAAATTAGAAATGAAAGAGGAAACATTACAAATGATACCACAAACATCAAAGGCTCATAAGAGACTATTATGAACAATTACATGCCAACAAATTGGACAACCTAGAAGAAATAGATAAAAGCCACCACTGGATGGCTTCAATGGCAATTTTACCAAACATTTAAAAAAGAATTAATACCAATTCTTCTCAAATACTTCCAAAAATTAGAAGAAAAGGGAACATTTCCAAACCAATTTTATGAGGCCAGCATTACCTTGATATCAAAACTAGACAAGGACCCTATAAGAAAAGAAAATTGCAGGCCAGTATCCCCAATGAACATAGGTGCAAAATTCTTCAAAAGAGTTAGCGAGAGGGCGGAGCCAGGATGGCAGCGTGAGTAGAGCAGTGGAAATCTCCTCCCAAAAACACATAGAGCTATGAAAATATACCAAAGAAAAATCTTCCTAAAATAGAGACCACAGGACACAGGACAACATCCAGACCACATCCACACCTGCAAGAACCCAGCGCCTTGCGAAGGGGGTAAGCCCGGCGGGACCCGAGCGCCCCTCCCCCCGGCTCCCGGCGGGTGGAAAGAAACCGGTGCGGTTTTTTTTTTGGCGAGTGCTTTTTGGAAGCCTTAAAGGGACGGGCCCCCGTTGCTAGGGAGGCAGGGTGGCGGGACCGGTGAGCAGGTGCCTGGGACCGGCGCCTGAGGACAAAGAATATCCCGCATTTCTCCCTGCGGGACCGGCGGGCGGGTGCCTGAGACCGGCACCTGAGGACGGAGGAAATCGTTTTTCCCCTTTTTTTTCCCCTTTTTTTTTCTCTTTTTGGCGAGCGCTTTTTGGAAGCCTTAAAGGGACAGGGACCCCGGTGCTAGGGAGGCAGGGTGGCGGGACTGGTGAGCGGGTGCCTGGGACTGGCACCTGAGGACAAAGAATATCCCACGTTTTTCCCTGCGGGACCGGGGGGCAGGTGCCTGAGACTGGCACTTGAGAAAGGAGGAAATCGCGCATTTTTCCCCTTTTTTTCTCTCTTTTTGGCGAGTGCTTTTTGGAAGCCTTAAAGGGACAGGGACCCCGGTGCTAGGGAGGCAGGGCGGCGGGACGGGTGAGCGGGTGCCTGGGACCAGTGCCTGAGGACAAAGAATATCGAGCGTTCCTTCCCTGCGGGACCGGTGGGTGGGTGCTTTTTGGAAACCTTGAAAGGACAGGGACCCTGGTGCTAGGGAGACAGGGCAGCAGGACCAGTGAGCGGGTGCCTGGGACCGGCACCTGAGGACAAAAAAAAAAAAAAAAAAAAAATCGCGTGTTTTTTCCTTTTTTTTTCCTTTCTGTTCCCTCTCTCATTGTTGCTGTTGTTGTTTCGGTTTGGAGAGTGCTTTTTGGAAGTCTTAAAGGGGCAGGACAGGTCACTTAGACCAGAGGCAGGGAATCTGGGGATCTCTGGGCACTCCAAACCCCTGGGCAGCAGGGAGCACAGAGGCCCCTTACGGAGATAAATAGCCTACCGGCCGCTCCCCCTCCAATGGGGCTCCACCATTTTGGAGGAACAGCTCCAGCCAGGCCAAGCCCACAGCAACAGCGGAGATAAACCCCAAAGCAACTGGGCAGGAAGCAGAAGCCCTGTCTGCGCACAGCTGCCCAGCACAAGCCACTAGAGGTCGCTATTCTCCCAGGAGAAGGCCACAAACCAACAAGAAGGAAAGCTCTTCCAGCGGTCACTTGTACCAGCTCTGCAAACTATCTCTATCACCATGAAAAGGCAAAACTACAGGCAGACAAAGATCACAGAGACAACACCTGAGAGGGAGACAGACCTCTCCCTGAAACTAGTCCTCCTGAAAAAGAATTCAAAATAAAAATCATGAACATGCTGACAGAGATGCAGAGAAAAATGCAAGAGCAATGGGATGAGATGCAGAGAAAAATGCAAGAGCAGTGGGATGAGATGCAGAGAAAAATGCAAGAGCAGTGGGATGAAGTCCGGAAGGAGATCACAGATGTCAGGAAGGAGATCACAGAAGTGAAACAATCCCTGGAAGGATTTATAAGCAGAATGGATAAGATGCAAGAGGCCATTGAAGGAATAGAAGCCAGAGAACAGGAACGTATAGAAGCTGACATAGAGAGAGATAAAAGGATCTCCAGGAATGAAACAACACTAAGAGAAATATGTGACCAAGACAAAAGGAATAATAATCGTATTATAGGGATACCAGAAGAGGAAGAAAGAGGAAAAGGGATAGAAAGTCTCTTTGAAGAAATAATTGCTGAAAACTTCCCCGAACTGGGGGAGGAAATAATCGAACAGACCATGGAATTACACAGAACTCCCAACAGAAAGGATCCAAGGAGGACAACACCAAGACACATAGTAATTAAAATGGCAAGGATCAAGGACAAGGAAAGAGTTTTAAAGGCAGCTAGAGAGAAAAAGGTCACCTATAAAGGAAAATCCATCAGGCTAACATCAGACTTCTCAACAGAAACCCTACAGGCCAGAAGAGAATGGCATGATATACTTAATGCAATGAAACAGAAGGGCCTTGAACCAAGGATACTGTATCCAGCACGACTATCATTTAAATATGATGGCGGGATTAAACAATTCCCAGACAAGCAAAAGCTGAGGGAATTTGCTTCCCACAAACCACCTCTACAGGGCATCCTACAGGGACTGCTCTAGATGGGAGCACCCCTAAAAAGAGCACAGAACAAAACACACAACATATGAAGAATGGAGGAGGAGGAATAAGAAGGGAGAGAAGAAAAGAATCTCCAGACAGTGTATATAACAGCTCAATAAGCGAGCTAAGTTAGGGAGTAAGATACTAAAGAAGCTAACCTTGAACCTTTGGTAACCACGAATCTAAAGCCTGCAATGGCAATAAGTACATATCTCTCAATAGTCACCCTAAATGTAAATGGACTTAATGCACCAATCAAAAGACATAGAGTAATAGAATGGATAAAAAAGCAAGACCCATCTATATGTTGCTTACAAGAAACTCACCTTAAACCCAAAGAGAAGCATAGACTAAAAGTCAAGGGATGGAAAAACATATTTCAGGCAAACAACAGTGAGAAGAAAGCAGGGGTTGCAGTACTAATATCAGACAAAATAGACTTCAAAACAAAGAAAGTAACAAGAGATAAAGAAGGATACTACATAATGATAAAGGGCTCAGTCCAACAAGAGGATATAACCATTCTAAATATATATGCACCCAATACCAGCATATGTGAAGCAAATACTAACAGAACTAAAGAGGGAAATAGACTGCAATGCATTCATTGTAGGAGACTTCAACACACCACTCCCACTCACCCCAAAGGATAGATCCACCAGGCAGAAAATAAGTAAAGACACACAGGCACTGAACAACACACTAGAACAGATGGACCTAATAGACATCTATAGAACTCTACATCCAAAAGCAACAGGATATACATTCTTCTCAAGTGCACATGGAACATTCTCCAGAATAGACCACATACTAGCTCACAAAAAGAGCCTCAGTAAATTCCAAAATATTGAAATTCTACCAACCAATTTTTCAGACCACAAAGGTATGAAAGTAGAAATAAATTCTACAAAGAAAACAAAAAGGCTCACAAACACATGGAGGCTTAACAACATGCTACTAAATAATCAATGGATCAATGAACAAATCAAAATAGAGATCAAGGAATATATAGAAACAAATGACAACAACAACACTAAGCCCCAACTTCTGTGGGATGCAGCGAAAGCAGTCTTAAGAGGAAAGTATATAGCAATCCAGGCACACTTGAAGAAGGAAGAACAATCCCAAATGAATAGTCTAACATCACAATTATTAAAACTGGAAAAAGAAGAACAAATGAGGCCTAAAGTCAGCAGAAGGAGGGACATAATAAAGATCAGAGAAGAAATAAACAAAATTGAGAAGAATAAAACAATAGCAAAAGTCAACGAAACCAAGAGCTGGTTCTTTGAGAAAATAAACAAAATAGATAAGCCTCTAGCCCAACTTATTAAGAGAAAAAGAGAGTCAACACAAATCAACATAATCAGAAATGAGAATGGAAAAATCACGACAGACTCCACAGAAATACAAAGAATTATTAAAGACTACTATGAAAACCTATATGCCAACAAGCTGGAAAACCTAGAAGAAATGGACAACTTCCTAGAAAAATACAACCTCCCAAGACTGACCAAGGAAGAAACACAAAAGTTAAAAAGAGTTAGCAAACCAAATTCAGTAGTACATTGAAAGGATCATATACCAAGATCAAGAAGGATTTATTCCTAGGATCCAAGGATGGCTCAACATCCGTGAATCCATCAATATGACATACCACATAAACGAAAGGAAGGATAAAAATCATACAATCATCTCAATACATGCCAAAAAAGCATTTGACAAAATTTAACATCTTTTCATAATAAAAACTCTCAACAAACTAGGTAAATAGTGGCCATATATGACAAGCTCACAGCTAACATCATACTCAATGGTGAAAGCTTTTACTCTAAGATCAGGAAAAAGACAAGGATTCCCACTCTTGTCACTTTTATTCAACATAGTACTGGAAGTCCTAGCCAGAGTAATTAGGCATGAAAAAGAAATAAAAGGCATCTAAGTTGGAAAGAAGTAAAACTGTCTCTATTTACAGATGCCATGATATTACATATAGAAAACCCTAAAGAATCCACCAAAAACCTATTAAAGCTAGTCAGCAAATTCAGTAAAGTTATAGAAAACAAAATCAATATACAAAAATATTTGTGTTTCTATATATTAATAATGATCTATTAGAAATAGAAATCAAGGAAACAATCCCACTTATAATAGCATAAAAAAGAATACCTAGGAATAAGTTTAACTGATGAGGTGAAAGATTTATACACTAAACACTATAAGACACAAAAGAAATTGAAGAAGATACAAATAAATGGAAAGATGTTCTATGCTCATGGATTGGGAGAATTACTACTGTTAAAATTTCCATAGTATCCAAAATGATCTACTTACTCAATGAAATCCCTGTCAAAATTCCAAATAGAAATGAAAAATAGAAAAAAATCCTAAAATTTGTATAGCACCACAAAAGACTGAATAGCTAAAGCAGTACTGAAGATGAAGAATGAAGTTGGGGGCTTCATATTCCCTGGTTTCAAACTATATCACAAAGCTATAGTAATTAAAATAGTATGGTATGGCATAAAAATAGATACATAGATCAATGAAACAGAATAGAGAAGCCAAGTATAAATCCACACATTATATATGGTCAATTAATTTATGACAAAGGAGCCAAGAATATACAATGGGGGAAAGGATAGTTTCTTTGATAAATGGAGCTGGAAAAAGTGGTCAGTCATGTGCAAAAGAATGAAACTCTATCCTTATCTTACACTGTACACAAAAACAGCTCAAAATGTATTAAAGACTTGAATGTAAGATGTGACACCATAAAACTTTAAGTAGAAAATAGGGGTTAAGCTCCCTGACCTTAGTCTTGGCAAAGATGTTTGGATTTGGCACCAAATGGAAAGGCAATAAAAAACAAAAATAAATAAGAAGGACTACAGGAAACTAAAAAGTTTCTGTACAGCAAAGGAAACTATCAACAAAATGAAAAGGTAACCTATGGAATGGGAGAAAATATTTGCAACCATCTATTTGATAAGGGGTTAATTCTAAAATACAAAAGATGAGAAAGAAACATAATGAATGGGAGAATACATTTGCAAATGAAATATCTGATAAGGGGTTAATATCTAAAATATAGATAGAACTCATACAACTCAATACCAAAAAAAACCTCCAAATAATCTGATTAAAAATTGGGCAGAGGCTTGAACGGACATTTTTCCAAGGAAGACATACAGATGGCAAACAGATACATGAAAAGATGCTCAACATCAGAAATCATTAGGTGAATGAAAATCAAAAGCATAATGAAGTATCATCTCACAACAGTCAGAATGGCTTTTATCAAAAAGACAAGAAATAGCAAGTGTTGACAAGGATGTGAAGAAAAAGGGACCCTGTGCACTGTCAGTAGGAATGTAAATTGGTGTACTCATTATAAAAAACAGTATGGAGGTTTCTCAAAAAACTAATGTTAGAACTACCAGATTATCCAGCAATCCTACTTCTGGGGATATTCAAAAGAAATGAAAACAGGATATTGAAAAGATACCTACATTCCCATGTTCACTGAACCATTATTCACAGTAGCCAAGACATGGAAACAACCTAATTGTCCATCAAGAGGTGGATAAAGAAGGTGTGGTACATATGTACTTATTTACAATGGAATATTATTCAACTATGAGAAAGAAGGAAATCCTGTCTTTTGTGACAACATGAACGGACCTTGGGGGCATTAGGCTAAAGGAATTAAGACATAGAAAGACAAATACTGTATGTTATCTTTGATATGTGGAATCTAAAAAAGCTAAACTCATAGATACAGACTAGAATGGTACTTACCAGGCCCTGCGGGGCAGGGGATATGAGACGTTGGTCAAAGATTACAAACTTCTAGTTATAAGATGAATAATATCTGGGGATCTAATGTATGGCATGGTGATTATAGTTAGTAATACTGTAAAGTAGTTAAGTACTACTTTTTAATTAAGTAATACTTGAAAGTAGTTAAAGTAGATTTTAAATGTTCATACCACAAAAAAGTAATGGTAATTATGTGATGAGATGGAGGTGTTAGCCCAAGTGGTAGTTACCATTTTGCAATATATAACTTTATCAAATCAACAGTGTATACCTTATACTTACACAATGTTATGTATCAATTATATCTCAATAAAGCTGGAAAAAAATTTTTTAATAAAAAAATGAGGAAAAATATTAATGGCCAGTCTTAGAACATTTACTTATTCTTGGGTCAGTGGCTAATTATACTTTGTCCAGCAGCTCAGTTTTGTATTTGAGACATTATTTTGCAAATTTAATATATGGTCGACTCTGTGCTAAGTGAAATTGTTTATAGTTTTATGATGGAATTAAATCTTTGAATATTCTGAAATGCTATTTACTACTGCAACTTCTAGGGACTCTACCACTTTATCAAATTCTAATTTTTCATAGACAATGGAATGAACCCATTAACTATCATAGTTTTGGAAAGAACCAGACACAAATGGAGTGTCTAGGGATTTGGAGAAAACATGTGAAGGGTTACTATGCAGTCTTTCCCAGTGATGTCACATATAGTGACTAAAGATATTGTGGATACTTGTTAAATGTTTAAATTAAGAGGGAGGGGAGAATAGTGACCGGTGGCTGATTTCTTTGGCCATCCTCCTCAATGCCTGCTCCTGAGGACATTTGTAATCTTTAGAAGCTGTGCTCACTGCTCAGGCATTTTGAGAATCTGCAAGGTTCCTAGGAAGGTTTATCAAACCCTGCTCTGGGAAGGATCTCCCATAATCTGCTTGCTTAGACAACAATCTCATCTTTTAAAATTTGTTACCGAACAGTCTTCTGTGTCAGTTTATGATTGCTATCCTGGTCAGGAATTTTTTTCTGAATCCACTGAAAATACTTACTTTCTCTATTTTGGCTTTCCAGTGTCCAGTTGAAGATGACTAGTAGCACAAAGGTATATGGAAGTAGAAAAACATTGTTTCCAATCACTAGTGATTAGAAACCTTAAGAAGACTAGGTTATTGTGAGATAATACTAGGTATCCCAAAGGTCAGGAATGAAGGATTAACTTATTTTTAAACTATATATTAGTTACAATTGTAAAAAATACTCAGAATATTTTCTTCAATCTCCAGACACCTTTGTAAATGATGTTCCTGTAAATATCCCAAGGTGTCCAAAAAGCCTGAAAAAGTGTAGGCAGTAGCATATTTACTGTGCTTTTTTTCTGATAGGCAAGGTGGTAGAATGCATCTCTTTCATACTTCACTGAGGATGATTACTTTTTTAGAGAGGATAACTCTTCCAATGAGTGAAGATAAATCAAGGATCATAAAATAATAGAAATAACAATAACAACCATACGATAATAATTACAGTAAGTAGCAACCACAGCAGAAAGCTCAGGCCAAAGTGGAAAATTAGGTTTTCTACAAGCTCCTGTTCTCCACTGTGTGACCTTAAAATGAGAATAATTTCTCAAGCTTTTAAGACACACAAAGCACAGATGCACAGTGCATAAACAAATAAGTAACCACATTAGTGGTGTCCTTTGGGGGCTTAAATCTTATTCTTGTGACCCCAGGAAGTTGACCATAGAGAAAAAGGAAGAAAGAAGGACAGGATATTTATCTCTACGTTTTGGAAATGCTTTTGATCAGCAGAGCTGGAACAAGTTTCTGCACTTTTGTGGGAAATACAAATGTTCCAGGGGAGGAAGGAAGATCAAGAGAAGTTTGCTCTTTCAGGGACTTCAAAGCCCATTCATCTAAAGATGTGGCCATTACCATTTTGGCTTCCTCGCTGTGCCTTGGATGGCCCTTTACTTTTCAAGAGGAGATCTTTGCTGGGTTGCAGCCAGCTCAAACATATTCCTTAGAGTGCAGTGTCCCAGAAAACATACCCTTCCTGGCCTTTGCTCTGTGCTTCCAGTCCCAACTGGGAGCAATCTTTGCAGCTCCTGGGAGAGTCAGACGCAGAGGTGAGTGGGACAGTGAGGATGGACTACCGTTTTCTTCCTCTGCCCTGCTTCCAGGGGTGGAGGATTGTAAACAGAAGAACAAGCCTGGGCCATCTCCACAGGGCTCCAGGCCTCTGATCTCAGTAGGTTAGTCTGTCTCTTTGGTGGCACCAGGAGATGAGTATGCCAAAAAAGAAAAAATGAGGCAGAGAAAAAAGAAAATCAACCAACCATACGAATAAACACCAACAAATCCCTGTTAAGGCCTTTGTGCTACTATCCAGCGCTACCATGACCGCCATCCCAGCAGCAGCAGGGAGACGTCCTCATCACTTGCAGGTCGAGTTCTGGGAGTAAGGTCTGTTAAGTGAGTGTAGATTCTGGGGGCAAGTATCTTCTGGGGATAATTTTCCAATCTCAAACAAAAACTGAAACCAAAGGAGAACACACAACCTAGGGCAAGACCCTAACATTGCAGCCCCATAATCTTGCTTCTACTGATGCTGGCAGAAGCTCCTTGAAACAGGGCCTCCATCTATCATGCTTGCTGTTCAGGGTCCCCTAGTCCTAATGTAAAGTCCAGACATACCTGTAGAATGAATGACCAAAGCAGGATCTTGATGGTTTGCTCTGTCACCTATTTACCGTGTGACCTTGGATAAACTGCCTATTGAGTCAAGCTATCAATTTCTCCATTCTCAAACGTTTGAGCTCACCCCCTGCGAATCACAGGGAAATGTTAGGGATGTTCTTCCCAAGACAGTGCCTACTTGGCCCTGCATGAGTCTTGGAGCACCTCTGGCAGTATGCTCAGTAAGTGGGGGCTCTTTCTTTTTTCTTTTGAATTGCGTGTACTCTGGTTACCACGTCACCCTGACAGTTGAGTTCCCTTTTATGTGCTTCAGTAAGTGAATATAATAATGCTGACATCCTGAATTTCCACCTTTGTGAAGTGAGGAGTAGGGGCAAATTCATCTTTGAGGAAAGCTTTTTGTAATTCTATGATTTTATACTATTCCACTTTCTGGAACTGGTCTCAGAATAAAAAGGGAGAGAGATTGCATTGTATTGTGAACACAGAAAATGACAGTTAGATTGCATTTCTTTAAATGTTTCACTGCCCTCTGTCTTATGTTTTTAACTGTCTTGAGTAGTTTAAGCTTTCTTTTTACATGGTAAGCACATGGAATTTTATTCAGAGTAATTTTGAAAAGTCACGTAAATATTTATTTTAGAATTCTGGGAGTCATGTAAATATTTATTTTAGAATTCTGGATGATGTGGCTCTTTCAGATGGAAAAATTTTACTAACAAAATAATGCTCTGCAACTTTAAAAAATTGGAATCTATAGCTCAGCTTTCAAAGTTTGGGTGTTTTAGAACCACCTTAGTTTCAACTAATTGAGAAAGTGGCTCTGGAACATTTAAGACATATTTCTAACCTACTGATTGACTGTCTTCCATTCCTTCAATAACCATGCCATTAATACTCAGTATGTGTCAGAAACTCTATTAGGTGTTTGGGATCAAAGTCCTCAACTTCCCAGGGTTCTTGTGTCCATACAAAAGCAGCAGTGGATCTGGTGACCTGGATTTTAGTCTTGGTCCCTGGCTCTAACTGGATTATGACCTTGGGCAAATCACCCCCCATTTTGGGGCTTCATCTATAAGAAAGTGATGGATAAGAGATCCAGTGCTAATGATACTTGGTTTTAGATTTATCTCACATACAATAATAGAACATAACTAAAGGACAGTGCTTGGGTAAAAAAGTTTGAATAGGAAGAGATTTTGCAGAACGATACTTTGTTGAAGATTCTTCTAAACAGTGAGCTCTCTTGGCATAGGATTTAACCACTACTTCTATAGACTCCTCTCATATTCAAACTTCATATTCAGAAGCCAGTCTAGACTTGTATACCTTTCATTCTTGAAATTCATTTGTTAATGGACAAAATATACACATTAAATTGTCACAAAAAGGATCATATTATAAATCTATTGATTGTTTTTCTCATTCTTTATTCCTTCACTAAACATTTATATACACCCCCTCCGTACCAGATGCTGTGCTGAGTACTGGAAATCAGAGATGTCACATGCTCTTGGCCTTGAAAATGCTCACAGTTTACTAATGGAGATAGAGAATGAAATACGAGTTTGGATATTCATGATCCACAAATGTTGGCAGAGCACCTAGTGTGCTTGGGCTGCATCGGTGAACAAAATTGATAGTGATTTCTATTTTCAGGGAGCTTATATTTGAGTGTGCAGTTTAAACATTAAAAAATAAGCATTAAAACAATGAATGATGTGATATGAGAAAAAGAGAAAAAAATCATGGTATAAAAAAAGTAGAGCAGGTTAAAGGGACATGGGGGCACCTGTGGTGGGGGCTGGGAGCAGTGCACTGCAATTGTATAAAGGAGAACCAGGCCATTTTTACTGAGTAACTAGCATTTAAGTAATGGCTTGGAGGACGTAAGGGAATTAATGTGCCATAGGGGTGTCTTGTGGAAGGGCATTACGGGCAGAAAGGACTGGCATTGAAAATGCCCTGAGTCTGGAAACAAGGGTGGCTGGAGTGGAGTGAGAAAGAGAGAGTAACAGATGATGACAGAAGGGCTGTGAGGCATGGGGAGGAGGCAAATCGGGGAGGGCCCTGTAGGACATTGTAAGGATTTGACTTTAATTGTGAGTGAAATGGGAACTCTCTCAGAGGTTGTGAGCAGAGGAGTGACTTGTCCTGACCTGCATTTTAAAAGGACATCGTGGCTGTCTACAGAGAATGGGTTGTGGAGGCTGGGTAGGAGGTGGGCAAGAGTAAATCAGGAGGCTATTGCAGAAATGTAGGCTAGAGATGGTGGTTGGGCCAGGGTGGTAGCAGTAAGTGAAGGTGTTAGATACGGCAGATGGGGGCAGCATGAGGGTATTCCAGGTGGAGGAAATAGTGCATGTACATTTCATGTCCAAAGGGTACAAAGGCAAAAATAAAGGCATGACATAATTGCAAAATAGCAAGTATTTTTAATGGAAGGAAGGGCAATTGTAAGGTGTATGGCAGGAAAGAAGTCTATAGAGGTAATTAGTGGTTAAATCCTATGCCAAGGGAACTCAGAGCTCACTATTTAGAAAAATTTCAACATAGTATCATTCCGCAAAATCTCCTCATATTCAAACTGGGTTAACTTCAAGGACTCATGTTGGCCAGTTCTGGAACTAGTTAGCAGGACTGTACCAAGGAACCAAGGAATATTTTAGTTTCTGTGGTTCAAATTCTCAGAAGGCTTAGTTCCTCAACCTGTAGAGCTCTTAGGGAACTGGCTACAATTATCCTTTGTCAGGAGAATCTTGGAGTAAATGCAATGAGTATAAGCAGATGGCCAGAAGTGGAGTTCTTCAACCCAACTGAGCAAAGATTGTTTTGTGTTGGCTAAGTGTTTACTATTGTGATTAGTCCATTCAAGTTAAAGAAACAGAGATACTACATCAGAAAAAAATGTAAAACAAATCTGCTTTTCAATAGCTAACTAGATTAGCCTGACTTTTTAAATGTACATATTTAGCTTATTTAGCATCTATCCTCTCCCAGTAAGGCATTTTCTTGTCTAGTTCTCACTGCTAAGCATATTTACCTGGTAGCTGATCTAAATTCTCACTCTTTTCAGAGATGGGGAATGACTGGTAACGTCAACCAAACTGGGAAGGCGAAAATAGCACTTTGTAGCCAAGTCTGCACAATGAAATTGTGGAATCAAAGCCAGTATTTGAACAAGGAAGACAAAAAGAAGATAATTTGTGTTAGTTATCCAAATAACAGCCTTATTTCTTCACTTCTCTTTGCCATTTAAGACTCAGTTAGTGAAATGAAGGGAAATATTTTGGTTACGTAAAACACCTTGCAAGGGCTCTCTGAAATCTAAGTGTTCCCTTTATATTAGTGGTTAATGAGTGGAAATATTTGTATATTTGCATGCTGAGGAGTAAGGAATGAACCAAAATAACAAAATACTAATATGTGGTGAATTAAGAGAAAGCATAAGGGGGACGATGCTTATCTTATTCATTAAAAAGTAGCTGGGAGTTCATTTATATTTAGAGTAAAGATACTTTTTTTTGCTGACTCTATAGTTCAATCTTATTTTCTGGAGACGTCATTGGGAACTGACATGGCAATTTCAAGGTCAATGCTGATTTGCTATTATTTATATATATTTTTTGTTATTTTTGCATGGAATACACATGTAGGAATACAGGGCACAGAAAAGGTTGCATCTTTACCACTGATAGTAGTCATTCTAATGGTAAGAGAGGGTATCCACCAGGTGACAAGGAAGGAATACTGACATAACTGACTTCCACTACTTTTGGTTGCCTCTAGGAGAATAAAGAAAAAATGTGCAAAAATGCAGGTTGGTGATTTTTGTGCTTATTTTCAAGGCTGGTTTAGGGGCAGAATTCTGAAACAGGAGCCAATGGTCATGGGGTCCTTTTTCAATACTACCAGTGATTTTTAAGGCCATTTTGACTTCTGACTGATCATCTGTAAGGGAGATGTGAGAACTGTCACTTGCTCCAATGATAGTATGATTTGAACATACAAACTTCCATGTCTGGGATGATAAATCAATTGAAACAGGCTATGCAGACTAGAATGATGCCTTAGTGGCATGAAAGATTAATACTGCTATAATTATTAATAGTAATTTAGGCAAAAAAAAGGCTCTTTTATCACTGTAAAGTTTTGGCATCAAAATATTTTGTACCCAATATTCTTTATTGCTTACTACATTGTAATTTGAGATAAAGGTAAATTCTCCAGGACCAGTACCTAATTCCCTATCACTTGTACCACCTTAGTACAGAGTGCAAACCTAAAGATTTTGTTTTTTATATGTTAGTAATGCATTGAATACAATGCTACATTTAGAAATATTTAGTCCATATTTAGAAACAAATGAAAAGACAAAGTCACAGTGAATACACCTTTGCATGTTCCCTAGTGTCAGACAACTTTCATCAGTCTTTCAATTTCTTTATGCTCAGGCTCCCAGAGAAAGTTTCATTGCATAACGTAATATAAGAAAATCTACCACTCCTAATGCCACAATAGAAATGTTTCTATACAGTGGAAAATATTAACTCAAATGCCTGAAAATCACCATGGTCTGACTATCTTTCCTTTTTTCCTTCTAATTAGCCTCTGGGAAAACAGTGACTTTTTTCTTTCACCCACTGTAAAAGTTATGAGATTCTTTTGCTCAAATTACCCACAAGAAAAGCTTAGAAGTTCATGTTCCTTAGAGAGTTGCCAGCTCTGCTAAAGAAGATTAAATGCCCATATCACACGTATCATATCCCACAGCTAACAACAAGAAAGAGAGCAAATGTAGCATAGCCCACACGTAGGCAGCTACTGCAGATCAGCCCAACCTAGGGGGTTTTTCAATTTCATGTAGTATACAAGCTAACATATCCACTCAAAAATAAGGAAGACCATCAAAGGGTCATCATATTGCCTCTTGGAATATTTGTTGAGCAGTCTGAACCCATTGTGTGGATCTGAAACAAAGATTCCTGGGTGGAGGGCAGAGGAATTTGATTCCTGTTTGATTTCACCTATCTGCACCGTGTAAAATGATTAAAGGCTCTGTGCTTACCTGTGAAGTTGATTTTCAGCAAATAATCCTTGTACAGCTTCTTCCCATCCAGGATCTTCATAGCATCGCAAAGCTTGGTGGTGTTGGGACAGAGGGTGCGCTGCATTTTGTGCAAGGCATGGGCCATGGCGTACACCGCGTTCACCACAAACATGATCTTGGATTCTTGTTCGTAGTTGCTGCTGTCGATGGCCAGGTGCTTGTCGCAAGCACGCCTGTGGTTCCGCTTGTTTTGGAGGCTGCACTGGAACTTCTGCTCCCAGAAGTCCTGGAACCAGGGGTTGCGGTGGTTATTGGAGGGGTTGAGGCTCTGGAAGTAGTGGTCAAATTGGCGGACGGGTTGCGAGGCCAGCTCCAGTGTGATGGCGCCGTCGGCCACGTGCTCGCTGCCCTTGGCGATGCTCTCTTGCGCGCCCCAGCCGTCGCTGGCCACCCAGGTGAAGGAGGCGTTGGCGCGGCTGGCTGCGCTGATGAGCTCGCGCGAGTCGTCCCCACGCATGAAGAGCACCACCACGCGCGCGTTGGGCTTCTGCAGCAGCTCGCGGATCACGCTGTCGTAGGATTTGCGGATGTTGGAGCGACCCACCTTCTCAGCCGTGGCGATGCAGATGTTGCGCAGGCGCGCTTCCTGCTCGAAGGCCTCGATCCCTGTCTCCCCATAGTCTCCCTCGGATGCCACAGTGGACACGTAGGTCCAGTTGAAGAACCGCAAGATCTCGGCCATGGCTTTGGCCTGGTAGAAGTCGGGGGGCACCGTCCTGGCAAAGTAATCATAGCGTGACTTGTCGCTGAGTTTGGCGCTGGTGGATGCGTAGCTTATCTGAGGGATCTGGAAGAGCCTTAGCAGGTTTGCCACCTGGGGACGGAGGAAGGTTAGTACCTGCTTTAGAAACCTGGAGGTAAATGGGCACGAAAAATGAGTAATACCAGACCAATTGCCCAGCTCCCTTTCCACCTCTAGATGGCTACACTTTTCTTGGCACTTTGCCAGAGGTTCCCCCGGGTACTGTATTTTGGGTATCACGGAGCAGGTTCGAAGCAGGCAGTTATATTTTGGGAAAGGACGTGGTAGAGGAATGAGAAGGGGCACTCCTTTCCCTCCCCCAGACTGTATGACAGACCCTGGACTAGGATCAGTCCTCTTCAGGTGTCTGCAGGGTGCTTGTTTGAAGTTTCAGGGGTCCTGGATTTTAGATATCTTGGCTGCAATTTTACGGAAAGAGCCTGGGTGTTGTCTAATTCTCACTTCCCCCTCTTTTGCTAAAAATGGCAGTCTCTGAACGAGTTTAATTTGGGAACTGTATGCCACATGGACAGTCCAAATTAGACATTTATTATCTAGGTTAAGCCAAAAAAAAAATCAACTCTTATTTGTTCACCCCAAATTTTAGGCATATACTTTTCTAAACTTCTGAAACTTGACCAACATATTCGTTGCCTTCTTTTTCTTTTAAAAACTTTGTTTCTGCTTGGACTGTGTGAACGGAGGCATACAAAAGCTATTCTGACAGTATTTCTGATTGCGAGAAACGTGTCTACTACTTCAATATGTTAAAACTTATTCTCATAATGAATTTAAATTTCTTATGATTCACCTGCCAGTAATAGTTTACTGTTTTTATTTATTGCAGAATAAAAAAGGAATGTGGTACTAGCTTATCAAGGAGCATTTATGCATAAAGTATTTGCACAAATATATTTATTTGACAACACCCAGGCTCTTTCTGTAAAATTGCAGCCAAGATATCTAAAAACACATATACATATGTTATATGTGTACCTAATGAGTTTGTTTTATTTTTCCTGGCTACCTTACATACTCTGAACACATCTATCTCTACACTGACTTTAGTTAAGTTACATAATATACTAAGTGGGCTTTAATCAGGAACCCTATTGAATACTCCAATATACTCTATAAGTATTTTGAAATTTTTCTTCTGGAAATTGTGTTTTCAGGTTTATATTTGACTTGTAGGAAGCACAGCTTGAAACAGGCAGCTGTTAGCAAAGAGCACAAGTCACATAAAACAACTGACATCTGAGTCCTGATTAATCATCATTTCATTTGGAAAAAGGAGCCAACAGCCAAGTTCACACACAGCAACACAGCATGTTCTTGGAGATCTGGCCTGCTATTAAAACCAGCACTTGATATAGCCTAGTTATCAAAAAAATGTTTTCTGTATCTTTTCTAATCCTGGTACCTCTCACTTAACTACAAATAGAACAGCTAGAAAATCTGGTACTTAGCATGCAATATAATGCAAATTCAGGACCCAAATCTTTCTTGCATTTGTTGAAGATTTTTTTAAAAAAATTCTAGTATATGGGTGGATTTTGGGGATTAGAGGTGAATGGATGGTGGCAGGATAAAGACTAGTATGCCATTTATTTCTTCTTTTCTCAGGACCAGGAGATTCTGGACAAAATGGCTTCTACTGATTGATCTGAAGACAGGAGTATTACTTGTTTATCCAGACCAGTTGAGTTCACAATAAGCTGGTTCTTCTAAATTGAGTACCCAGCTTCTTTTGGATTCATGTACCACTGTGGTAGATTGGTGATAAGAGAGAAGCCCTGTCTGTGCGTGGGCTTGACTTGATTATGGGGTTGCTGGGTAGCACTGGAGAGGCCATCTCTTCCGGATGCTACAGTTTTCTCATCTGCAAGTTATATTCATCGGTTCCTCAACCCCTCAGAGAATGAAAGGGCCTGAAGAATGCCCAGAGCTATTATTTTCTGGCAGCTAGGAACCACAGTGAAAGGATACTATCTGCTGAAACTTTCTTCTCCCAAAGGCCTGTGAATAATGAGAAGCTGCTTAAGAAAAGAGTTCTTGTCTTTTGACTGATAGGATCCTGTGGCTTTATGTCTGCCTCTCCAGGAAGTCTGAAGACAATTTACAAACAAGGCAGGCTGTACAAGAGAATGAACTAGGCATAGAATAATGGCTGTATGGAAAAGATCCCCAGCACTGGGGAGGGACGCAGCGAGCTGTGGCATGTTTGGGAAGGTAATAGGCTGGGATATATAACTGCAGCTATTGCCATTCATGTGTGACTGAATCTGAAGTGTGATGCACAGACAGGCTTACAGGTAGGAAGGATGGGAGCAGAGGACAGAAGCGGTGGTGTGGTATAATGGATGTGGTATAATGGTTTAGTAGGAGACTTTTTTTTAACATAAAACTTAAATCTAGGGTTGGGAGATATGCAGGTAATTGCCAGCTAGATTTTTCTCATCTCCTTTGTCTAAAAACTGGGCATCTGAAACATTCCTGCCTTGCTTTACTGGCCATGTGGTTTCTGAGAAAGCATGAAGGAATATGGGGAATGCCTCCTCTGGATGCCATTTTAAAAATAATGGAAGAACCATTTTAGGATGGAGAAGTCATGTGAAATATTGAAAGGAGGTTACTCAGTTATATTCTTAGTAGGGGTGGAGGAAGGTAAAACAGGATCTAGTTAAACATGCTTTAGAAAAAAGTGATTTAAAAGTAGAGATATGCTTCTCATGGACAGAGACTCTAAAAAGTTTACATAGCTTAAGAGAGATAGCAGGACTTTAATAATTCAGACAGTGTAGAACAGTTTCTACAAGACAGAAAAGACAAGGTACCCAAGAGCCCAGTGTGCTGCTGGGCTGCGCTGGGGCATGTGAATATTAGAAGAACTAGTGACAAGGCGTGGGTGCTGTAGGCGAGTCCTTCGGTGTCCCATGGGCAGCATGAAAGCATGGCAGGGACCTGTGACAATCAGGGAGGCTGACACACAGAGTGTGAACATGGAGCAAAGGGACATTTGTTGTCATTGGTATTGTTTTGTGTTTGGATTATTTGCGGGACAAGATGTGGCAGGAAAAGAGAACGACTGGATGGGGAAGTTGGTTCTAGATGGGAAAAGAAAGACATTGCCCATTGCTTCTGGCTTCCTCATCCTCCTCAGTGAGAGTACTTCCCAACCTGGAAGTGGTAAGATAGTAATACAAAAAGTTGTATCACACCAAGTAGGGGAGAAGTCTGCAAGAGAAGCCCATGAACATAGCAGTTGAGTTTGTCTCCAGTTCTGAGTTCTGGAAGAAATGGCAGGTTAAATTATGGTATCCCTTCAATAATCTTTGAGAAATCATCAATGAGAGAAATGTCAGAGGGTGAAAAGGGAGGAGGAAGGACAAAGTTGGGAAATATAAATCATGAATAAGTATAAGTCAATAAGCATGATATATTTGGTAACTTTCTGGAATAGAGTTTTCTGTAGAGATCATGTAAGCACTTAGAAATGAACAAGGCAATTAGTAGGAACAGCACAGATACTCTAAGAATGAATTTCACTAGAGGACATCTCTTTAACGTTAGTTGAAGCATTAGGGGACCAAGGCTTCAACAAGGCACCGGTGACATTACTTGGACTCTTGTGGAAAAGGGAAAGTAGCAGGAATTGGATGAGAAAGTTAAGTATATTCAAAGAGAATGGCTTGGAAGAAAGTCTGCATGAAGTGGTCAAGTAAGATTAAACTTTTATCAGTGATTTTGGAAAGAAATGTAAATAAGCTAAATGATTGCACTTTAGAGCTGGAAGAAACCATGAAAATAATCTAAGCCTTTTGCTTTAAAGGTGAGAAAATCAAAGCTTACAGGGTGAAGTGATTTTCCAAAATTTACCCAACCAATAGGCAGAAAAGCTAAGATTCTTCCCCAGTCTCTTAATTTTTCCAAAGGACTAGACTCCCTCTTTGACAATAAAGTGGTATTACACAGGGAGAGATGTAAATTTTTTTAACTAAAATTACAAGTGAAGAAATAAGAGGAAAACCAGGAAAAATGAGGTTACAGATGCAAAACTGAATGTTACAGTTCAGTTGCAGACATCCAAGGGTGGCTGACATCAGAGAGGGATTAAGTGAGTGTTTATTCTCTTTAGGTTCCAATTCAGAATTCCTCAAAAGCAAGCAGGGAAGGATCTCATAATCTCCTGTGCTCTGAGGTACTGTCTTCAGACTTCCCTACTTTTAATAGTCCTCGTGCTTCATTCCAGCTACTGTTCTAACTGTTGTAAATGTATTGTCTCCTTTACTCCTCATAACAACCTTATGATATAGATCCTACCATCATCCCATCTGACAGGTTGATGAACTGAGGCACAGTGCCTGGGTATCTTGCTGAAGAGCCCATAAGTGGTAGAGAAAGGATTTGATTCCAGGTATTTTGGCACTATGTTCAACTTCCCAGATTCACTCAATCTGATCTGTAATCCAAGCTCTTAACCTCTGCCCTGTCCTCTCACTACAATATAACAATGATATATTTCAAGTCACAACATGTTTGTCTTTTTTTATTTCTGAGGGTATAAACTCCTTGTTTTGAGGACTATGAGCAATCATTCCTTGTTGTCAAATGTATACTTTTTTAGTTTTCAGTCTATATTTTGCACTGACAGTCTATAGTGATAACAACAGTTGTCTAAGAATCTACTGGGAAATTTCAGCTGGGAGGTTGACAGCTTCAGGCTGTAAGTATGATCAGGTTTGGCTTTATGATTTGTGTGAGAAACACAATGACCTTATGGCAGAGCCTGTTACTTCCTAGGGCCTGAGACACTGCATGCTAGTTTAGCAGAATCCCTTCCCACATCTAGCATATACTATAGTTTTATATTCAAAGTTCAAACATCTTCAGTATCCATTTTCTAGGCTTGAATTTATACAGGACTAGCTTTTGCCATGTTTTCATTGTAAGGTATCAAGTCATAAATGTATTGACTTTTTTTGTCTTGAGGAGAAATGCTTAGGATGTTTGGCTGACTCATGCTTTCCAGCGGTTGATATGGTCTAAAACAAGTACTTTTGTCTTTTCCCCCATTTTGTAGTGTAAACTGGAGTTACTTAGGGTGGGCTTCACCTGCAATCATTTTCCAACAAACCAATGTTAACAGGTCGTTGAACATCTGCCACCATTTACCCACTATTTTCCTCTCCAAATGAGCTCAGTGCTGTGTGGTTTCCCCAATTTGCTATGTTCTCAAATCAACATGCCTTTGTTGAGGAAAAACATGCACGTGTTGTTCCTTCTGAGCTATGTGCATTTGGAAATGAACGTTTGAAAAAATAACTCACTGCTGCTGTCTCAGGAATCAGGAGACTTACAGTGACCTTGATCTCTTGTCTGCTCAGCTAATCCATTCATGGGCTTCTTCTCTGAGAAAGCGTCAGGACACCTCACTTGAGGCAGAGTTGTGTGCCCGGTCTCTGAGACCCTTTCACTCCTTTGTGTATTTCCCTCATGGCACTGATCAAAGGACATGTGATTTCTAGGTTATTCACTAATTCCTCTACTGGAATGAGAGCTCTTAAGGACAGGGAATGTGCATTGTTAATTTCTTTTTCCTCAATGCCTTACAGGGTATAAAGATGCTCCATAATATTTATCAAATAAAGTGAATGAATTGATAGTTTGCTGCTCTGTCATGTCATCTTTTACAATTATAAGAATAGGTTTCTGTGGAGAAAAAATAGCTGGTCACCAGCAGGCAGTGTAAAGCTACAATTTGTTGTGGAATGTGGATCCTTTACTAATCATATTCAATTTTCCACCAAAATGAGATGGCACATAAGGCAAGGTATCGGCTTAGACTTTTAGGAATCTGAAGCAAAAGCTTAAAACAAATTTGGGTGTTTTCCATTAAAACAGATTGCTCCAAATGATCTCTGTGTAACTAACTAGGAGAATACAAAAGAGAGTCACTATTATATCAACTGGATCTGGCCACAGCCTCAATTCCCTGTAGGCTAGAAAACTGTCTTTTTATTCTAAGGAAAACAAACTAAGGGACTTACCCATGAAGCCTTACTCCTCAAACAACATATACCTAAAATAAGAGTCGTATAAATTAGGCTAATGCAGACTTTACCAAACAAACTGATGCCGAAGTCTGCTGGTAAGGCAAGGTCTTTCTGGAGATAAATGCGTTATGTACAAGATACATAGCAGCCAAATACTCAGAGCTCACATCAGTTGCTTACTTCTTTCTCGGGAATGTCTGAAACGTTATCTTTCTTGTAAGAGCTGAGTGGAAGTGACACTACTGTAGGCATCAAACAATCCTTATTCACTGTTAAGGACCAATTTATTTGGCAGTTTTACTTCTCCAGACTATTTTAGCAAGTCACGAGGACTCCTCTTTTTAGGATGCCAGGTGTCATGTTTCCTTTCAATGATACTCTGATCGTGGGTGCAAAGGTGTATGAACTATGGGATGGAGCTCAGGCAGGCCATTCTTTGATGTTGTGAAAGGAGGGGCTATGAATTAGAAACGTGAGAGTCACCCGTGAACCCCCACGTCAGTCCTGGCATCACTCTTCCCATGCAGGAAACCCAGGATGTACTCATTTCAGACATGGGCTTGGGCCTTCTGTGATGACACAATGCCAGTTTTGTTTCCTGTTTTTTTTTTCCAACAGAAAACAGGAAGGAGAATGTAAGTTTAGAGTCTAGTAGTAATAAGTTGCCCACTGAAGTGACCATCCATCATGAGGATTCTTTTCAGAACTTTCATTTTTATTGGCTCCTGAGACTGCTTGTACATTAAAGGGAACAACAATAACTTATTTTCATGTGGACCTATGCTTAGCTACAAACCAAAGTTCCAGATGACAAAGAGGCATCAAATGCTTACTTTCAAGGAAAGTGCTATCTGCATAGCTGAGCTATGTGCGTTTGGAAATGAACGTTTGAAAAAATAACTCACTGCTGCTGTCTCAGGAATCAGGAGACTTGATAATAACCTCCATGGGCTTGCCTTTGCATTTTGTGCCATTCACATTTCTTTTTGGGGCTGTATTCCAAGAATAAGCCTACACCTTTAATTGTTTTATCACACATGTAGTGCTGAATGCTTTCTTTCATTCTTTTAATTAAATGATTATATATCAGCCTGGAAGAGAACCACTGAGTGCTGCCTTCAGGCCATCTGCTACCTCATAACACAGGTTATTATATCAAGCAAGTTCTAGAAGTTGTGATGGTAAGAGACCTCAGTGACCCCCCTATTTAGATTGTTCAAGTTGCACTACTAGCCATACAAAATCCCAGATTGGCTTGTATTTTAAACTGGAACTGGAGGTGGTATATAGTTGAGAAACTGCCTGAGGAATTCAAGCTGTTCATAACACATGAGTTGTCTGCCCCTAAAGGATGCCAATCATATTGTTATTGTGGAAAAGATTAGTCACTTTCTTTTTGGACCACACTACCTGCAGTACATCTGGGAATGTTTTGCATGAAAACAGTTGACTGGAGACCATGTCTGAAGGCCAGAGATTGATCTGGATTTAGGAAATCATACAACAGAGTGTAGCAAATGCCAATTTATTCAGTATAATCTGCAAAGGTCACCAACTCTTAGATGCCATGGGCCTAAAAAACACTCCAGTCAAGGATTCATATTGCCATTCCCATTCAACAGCATGGCTCAGTCCTGATGATTTTTCATGGGCATTCTAGACAAAGGATTCCTTAATCATGGCAGAAACTTATAAAGTGTCTCAAAGCACTCCGATTTCTATCTCAGCTTCTGAAACCACTGTACTCCACACCTGTGGTTTGCGATCCAGATAGCTAGACACTTTCATTTTCTTCATTTGCACCTGAGGGATTTATGAACAAGAGGGTCATCCATGATATGTGGGCTACATAGCATACCTTAAGTCACACTGTTTTGGGAGACTGGCTTTATAAAAATGTCAAGTTTCTCATTATAACAGTGCCACTCTGCATTCAACGAATGTCCGTCTTGCTCCCTTACTACAAGGCACTATCTCAGGAATAACTGTTTCCACCCAGACTTAGCAGGTACTTAGAAGGGGAATAAGAAGTTATTTTGCCTACTGAATCAGTCTGCCTCTACTTTTTGCTTCCTTTATCCTCCATGAATTAATCTTCAAGAGAAATCATGGAACTGAATTGTACTGGGTTCTAGTCACTAAGAGTGGGATCAAAAGATCTACATAATATTTGGTCCAGAGTGCATTCGTGTTTGCCAGCAACACCTGTAAAAGCATGATTCCCAGGCTGACCTGACATCAACAGACCATTAGAATCACACCCTTTAGTAGCCTTGATATTGATTTTTGACAGTGCCTCTTGAGGATTTAACAGAGGCACAGTTGAACTAAACCATATTTTTCTGTGGCCCCTGAAGCCACCTGTATAACAATATAAGATATATATATATATATATATATATATATATATATATATATATATATCCTTATCAATAGAAAAGACATTCTTATCCTTGTTGGTTGTTAACCAGAGGCCAAAAGCAGAGCAGGCCAGGGGGGAGCTGAGGGCTGTAGCCTAATTTTAAAAAATCATCATTATTTACTTCTGAGGTCCTGTGGCAGTAGTAAAGGGCAGAGGGTTATATACCATATTATTTGTTGCAAATAAAATTGTATTATTCATGGTTCCCTATTAACTATTCATTACTTCAGCAGAGCTGTCAGATACAAAGGCAAACAGAGTAGTGGTTCAGTGCCCAGGGCTGGAATCATAAGGGCCAGCCGACATTGGGCTCCCAGCTCCTTCTCTCGCTAGCTGTGTGATTTCAGGCAAACTATTAACTCCTCAAACTTTAGTTTCCTCATCTGTAGAAAGGAAAAAATAGTAGTCCTTGGTTTATGAAGTTATGTAGGTATGAAATGGTAACATGTAAAGTGCTTAACTCATTGGCTGACACATAGTGAATGCTCAAAAAGTGAAAGATAATGAATGTCTAATCCAGCAATCATTCATTCAGCAAACTTCAATCAATGCCAGTTCTACAAGGTACTAATCTAAAATTTAGGTTTTGCTAAGATGAGCAATGTAACCCCACTATTTTCCAGGAAGTTGTAGTCTGGTGGGAGATAAACATATGTTTATTCAATATATAAATATTTGAGATGTATATACAAAAACACAGGTGAAGGAGCAATTAACTAAACTCAGGGGAGTCCTAGCAGGCTCCCACATGTAGGTAACACTTAGGCTTGATCTTGAAGAATAAGGGAAACTTTGCCAGGCAGAGAAAGGTAAAAGGAAGTTCTTAGGCAGAAAGAAGAACACAGAAATGGGAAAGTACACATGTGCTTTAATAGTATCACATAGTATTACCAGGGTACCCATTGCCTTGTGGGGATGAATAGAGGGTAAGGAAGAATAGAGGGACTGTGGCCAGACTGCTAAGCATTTATTATGCTATGCTAAAGAGTTTGAACCTTTTTCCTTAAGAGAGAAAAAGCCATTGAAATTTTTACTTAAGGGAATAGCATGACCAAAATTATGTTTTAAAAGGACTACAGTGGATGATACCCAAGTTGAAAGGGAAGAGTCACGAAAGGATAATCAAATGACAAAACACTCATTCTGACTTAGGCTGTGAGTTCTTGAAGGTCAAGGGACAGTGTAATCCCAGTAACAATGAAAAAGTTAATATTAGAAATATCAAGATTAGAGGTTTAAAGAAAAATTTAAGTCCACTTAAACTACTTGGTTGGTAATAATAACTCAAGTGCTTGTGTCTTAATTCAAGGTCACCTTGAATCCTTGGAAGGAAGCAGGTTCTAAGTATTCATTGCTGAAGATGATAGAAAGTCTGAAGAACTTGAGTTTCTTGGAAGCATCTCAGAAAAGATAACATAAAGACTTTATTTAACATAGAAATAAAAACTGAGCATCAAATAGCCATTGGTAACAGCTGAAATTTGCTGGATGGCACCAACATGTATTTATTGTGGCATTTCTTTAAATCTGGTATAAATGATACTCCTTTTAAATACTGTGACAGAGATAGTATGTGTTTAATGCATATGTGAGGTTTTTATTTTGATGGAAAGTTACTTTTTTATAGAAAAATTCTGAGCAAACAGTACATTATGTGTTCAGTCACATCTGTTTTCCACATTGGGAGAGCTTAATTGCTTAGTTTGTATTCTATGAAGCCTCATTGTTAACCTAATGGCAGCTACCCAGATTGGAGGTGCAGTGCCTGGGAGGGACTGACTAGTCCGTGGGATGCAGACTCTGCAAATCCAACCCACTGAGTGATGGCTGAGGTCTTAGGCTGCTTTGCCATTGTGACCACTTGGCAAGGAAAACTGGTCTATATTTGGAATACAATTTTTGAAGGTGTTGCTTTTATCATATTGTCCCCTGTGTTGCGGTTCCCTCTGTGGGAATGTAAAGTCAAATAGCTGGCAAGAATCAAGACGTGGTACTAGGAACAGAGGGATTTCTGTAATATACCAGGTGGTGATGTAAAAAATAGCGACACTACAATTTTAGTGTTGTAAGTCCTACTGATATACTGCCTGGAGTATCAACAATTGCTTAGAGTTTAACTGCAGGTGCTTCTGGAATACTGTTGTTAACTTTCCGAAGTCCACTAAGTAGAAAAATACTCTGTAAGTTTTCAATTGCTTTTTTCATAGGCCAGTAAAAGCACTTCTGCTACATTAAATCAATGGGCTTTCATTATTTTAAATTGCTAAGTGTTGGCTCTTTCCATATTGAAATACTGAGCCTTGTATCTGTTAATCCATTAAAAGGGCACATATTTATGGTAATTTGGAAAGAGACTTTTGTGCTGTTAAAGCAGAATCATATCTTAGGTTTAATAGAAGTGTTAGGAGTCTATTTTAATTCATTTGCATATTAATCTATAATCATAGATTAATAATCTAATCTATCATAGATAAATAGTATAATCTCTAATCATAAAACATTTGCTGATATCTCAGGAATATCTATACTCTTTGCTTTTCATCCCATGACCTCCACCATCGACATGTGACCACAACAGAAGCTGATTCTCAGCCACGGGCCCTTTATTGTCCTGTGGTCCTGATGGTAACCTCTTGTTTTGCACAAGAGTAGTTTCCAAATAACACATGACAGTAAAGGAATTAATTAAGGAATAAATAATTAACTCAAAGCAAAGGAAAAAAAACAGTGCATTTTAGATAATTACCTCTGTTGAGAACTTTCTATAATGAAGCTATGTTAACAAAACCAGTTTTAAATTGCTATGGCTATTGCCTGCCTCCCTGTGATAAAGTCCATGAACAGCATCACCCAATTTTGGGGGAAGCAAGGAAGGGAGGTTTGAAAACAATCAACTTTGTGAGATTGCTTTAGAATAAAAAGTCTGAGAAGGAAATAAATAAAAAGATTCTATCTGAGATAGCTTTAGAGCTGGGTTTTTCTGAAGCATAGGTCATGTGAGGGGGTGGCAAGCTATCTGGATTCTAATGTTGACTCCACTTCTTGTAAAGTGGCAAACTTGAGCTTATTACTTGACCTTTGTGAGCCTTGATTCCTCTTGGAACTGTTCCTCTTGGACTGGAGATGTTAAAAGAAAGAAAAAGCTAACATAATAGTATCTGCTAATATCTAAAAGGTTGAATGCTTATTATGGGTGAACCACTGTTTTTACTGTTTTTCATGTATTTTCTCACTTAATTCCCACAATAATCTAGTAAGAAAGGTACAATTCGTATCTCATCTAGACATGAGAAAAGAGGCAATGAAGGGTTAAATAAACTTAGTCAGTCTGTGCCCAAAGTTTTCATCACTAAGCTGAAATTTTTCAAGAAAGGCACGTGAAAAATGCACGGTTGTAACATGTCTCTGCTCAGATCATAGTATCTACAATGTTAAACTCGCTAAATGTAACTACCGTTGTTACTTTTCTAGTGACAGAGATACTAAAGATAGGTTAGTGAATTGATTTTTTCTTAAGGACGGGATGCTTTTCTTAAGGACAGGATAATGTTTCTTTCTTTGTTGGCTACAAGCACAGTATCTGGTGCTGTGGGCACTCTGCATATTCTTTATGTGCAGAGGCTGCATGGAGCTAGCTGAGAGTGAGGACAGGCTCTGACCTTAGCTGGAATGGCCCTGAGTGCCCGACCTGCTGCGTTGAATAGTCATCTCTGGAATACCCAGTCTAAAGACAAATGAAGTGGAAGCCTTAGTGCTGCTCTCAAATCAAAGCATCTTTTGTGACATGCGTGTAGGCAGTGGAGGGGGGCAGGGGGACTGTTGTCCCACAGGCTCACTTTGCTGCATTGTCTGTCTTTTGCATCAAACCCAGTTTCTCCATGGCAGGGAAATGCTTAATTTTTAATCTGGGACCATCTAGACTCATTCAGGTTAGGTGGATCATGGTTTGATCCCAGTCCAAGATTTGTTTAGTGCTTTTCAGCCTTCTGGATATGTATTAAGTTTTCATCTTGTTCATCATCTCAGTTCATTCAAAAAACATTTACTCTCAACTTGGTAGAGACATTTTTCTAGGTGCCCTTGATACAAAGACAAAAAAGTGTGGTTCCTAAACTCTAGGAGCAGGTAGTGTGATGGAAAAAAAGGTATGAGAGGAAAAATTATATTTAATAAGATAGTAGTGGAGGTGTGTGCTTACACAGAGGAAGCTTAAGAAGCGTTTCTCAAAGGGGATAAGGCTTGAGTTGAGGACTGAAGGCGAGTAGAACTTGGCAAAGGCCTGGACAGCAAGAGGATGTTACATTCCAGGTGGAGCAAATGCTTTGTCCTGCCTTGTAGGAAAGAATGTGCAGACACCATCTAGTAGACTATGAGAAAGCAACTTTCCAGGGAGACCTCAAAGGCAGGTTTTCTGCTTGCCCTGATCCTAAAGTCTTTCTCCTGTTCAAATCCATTCCTTTCTGCTCATTCTGTTATTCTAATTGTCTAGTTGACACTAAGATCCTCTACTTGTACCTGTTTTATGTGTGGATTTGATATTCACTAGTTTACTTATACATGCCTCATAGGCTCATAACATATATCCCATTTTTAAATTTTATACTCTCTCTGCTCTATATTACCCAAGCTCTACACAAGTGTTTTTTGCTATACTTAGAATATATATGCTTTAAAAATGCTTATTTGCTGAAGAAAATGATTTTTGAGTGCCCTAGTTGTAGTATGTAGGCAAATGAGATGCTTGATTCACCAAATTCACAAAAATACTACCATAATCAAATGAAATAACAATTGACTTGTCTTCTTATAGTGATCTTGAGGGAGAAGAGCCTAGTATTTATTTTGCTTCATGTTTTAGATTCTACTTCCATGGTAATCACTCATATCCTAATAGTACTTTGCTTGTGCAACATAGCATTATAAAATTAAGACATGCCCCTAAATGCCATACAACTCAATGCTAATATGTGGCTTCAATCTCCTCAAAAACAGTCCAGTTTTGCTTGAATAGCTCCAGTGACAGAGAACACATTTCTTTATACCTCCTGCTTCCAGACTCTGTTGCATTTCCAAGAACTCTTCCTTCTGTTGGCCCTAAATACACCTTGCTCTAGATCAGTGATTATTATCAGTGGGGAAGAGGGATAATTTTGTCATTTGGCATAATGTGGAATCTCTTTTGAATGTCATAACTTGAGATACGGTGGCACCTAAGCCAGTGAGTGGGGACCAGTGATGCTCCTAAACATCCCACAAAGGGCAGTGCAGCCCCACCCCGCAAAGAATTCTCCAGCCCAATAGTGCCACCACTGAAGAAGTTTGCTCTAGTGTCAACTGATTTATGGACAGAAAAATTATAAATGTTTCCATTCAGTGATCTCTGGTACTTGGAGACAGCTAACCACAGGAAGGCTTTTGTACTCCCAAGTCCTTCAACTATCTTTCTGATCCTCCTAAAAGACCAGGATTTCATGCAGGACTCATCCCCAAAGTATTTGAATTTCAAGAAAGAATGAATCATTGAGGGAGAGTGATGTTTAGTGCAAATTGATCAGTAGTGGTCCACTTCTGCACTGTGGAATGGGGTAGAGGAGGAATAATAGAGTGTCCTCTTTATGTGATCTAATCTTTTCTTTTTCTAGGTAAGCCTATGAAACTTACTGCAAGGGAATCATTTTTAAGGGTTTATCTTCTTGGAGACATGATGTGAGCAATGCATGGCATGTCCAAATCCAGCTGTGATTAAACAATATTATAACATGCATTTCCCCGGGCTACACAGTTCCTGGGTGTGGATATTGCTAAAAATTCTGTAAAAGGGTCTGACTGTCCCAGGCATGGGAAAGAGGTAGTGAAATCCTCTTCAGACTGTCTTCTGCCCCTTCCATGTGCTCAGCTTTTAGATGTCATCTAACCCCAAACTCTGATTGTTGCTGAGGTCACTTAAATACTCAGGGACACAACAATAAGGAGGTCAACCTTGACCTGTTTTAGCTAAAATGTGCTCCAGGTAGTCAAGAAGATGGAAAAAATGATACATCCTCTGCAAAGAGCAAGGAACGTTTTGAAACATTTCTAGTGACATTTTTTGACTGGATAATTTAGGAATCTATAGTCTATTTGAGAAGCACAAGTATAAACACTACTTCAAAATAAGTACTATGTAGATAACTGCTTAGCTGAAGGAAACTATTCTGATTCTCTTCTCGAATAAAACACTATTTTCTCCAAAGTGGGTGGATCTTAGGCTAATAGAGAAGAGCAGAATACAGTCTTAAAAATGCTTTGGAAAGAAACTTTTTCACTGGTGGGGGGTGAAAAGATCCCATGTATATTTGCTAATAAAGAAGGATATTGATGCTAGCTTTCATTGATTGCCAAATTAAGAAATAATACCACTGCTTCCTAAAAGGTACCACCACAGAGTGTTTGCCTTACTTAATTATCAAGGTCTTCATTGAAGGCTGATATGGCTTAACCCAGTAAATTAAGAATTCCCCCTTTCACACAGTTTTCCCTACCTGCAGACAATGCCTGGAATTTGAACTAACGCAGCAGGGCATCTCCCCTGCAGACTTCCAGAAGTCATCTTCCTCGGGGGAGGGTAGTGAGAGAAGAGGAAGCTGGGGAGAAAACATCTCCCAGAACAATCCCACTGATAGGGCAATCCGGCCCAAATGGGGAGATTGTAACATCGAAACTGACCCAGCCACAAAAGGGAAGAGCACAGATATTATCATTCTTTAAAATTCTCTCTCTCAACAGGTAATTGTGTGATTGAAAACTCTTGTGCTTTGGTTTAGACTGGATGCTACAATTGCATGATCAGAATTTTAGAAATTGTAGGTGGATTTGTACTAGTACCTTTCTTCTACAGCTTCACTCTTTTTTTCCCCCTGCTCAATTTGAGCAAAAGTCACTTTCCCTTAAGTATTCAGGCAGTCAGAAGTAGTTACAAATGGATGGCAGTGTTGAGCATTGTGTATGCATCTTTGCAGCTTCCAGCTACATGCTGTCACCACTGTTCCCAGACACTGGGGTGTGTCATCGGAATCAGTCCCTGAGCAGAAGTAGACAAGTGTGAGAGGTGCGCCAAGAACTCCTCTCTCCTGAAATGCTTCCCTTATTAGTGTACATGAATGCCTTAAATTCACCATTATGAATTTATTGCTTTGGATTACCATTGGCTATTTTTTATCCAAATTAAAATATTTGTTTCAAAAGAATAACACACTTGAATTCATAGCTATATCAGACCCCCTAAGACCTCTTTTCATTCGTGCTGCCTAGCTCAAAGCAAGGTGCTGTTGGGAAGGGCTTCCTGGAAGGCTGTCTGGAGATGAGTGTGTGTACAATGTGTGCACTGGCTCCACCTCCCAGTTCACCGTGGCTGGAACCAGGGTGTGGCCCGATCAGAGCCTGAGTCAGGACCCCTCGTGGGGAGCAAAGCTCTCTCCCTCCCTTCCTCTCTGGCTCACTCCTTAGTCCTGTCAAGGTGGTTGCCCTCTTGCACACAGACATTTGCCAGAACTTTCTGATCAGCCTCAGCTCCAGCATCTCATTCACGTTATGGCTCAATTAGCGTTTCTTCAATGCAACTTTCACTCCGTCATCCTGAAAACCTCGTAAAGGTCATTTCCTACCTTGTGAGCCACATGAACATATTCTGAATTGTAGTCACTGTTATTTCACAGTAGTGTCATACTCATACCACAGATTTTAAACATCTTGAGGTCAAGGCCATGTTCTCTATTACCTTCTGGTCTTTCTAACCCTGTCAGAGCACAGAACCCATCAAAAGACCTCTGCACAGATCGACTTGCTGATGAAGCATGTGCAGGGCCAGCAATAACATCATGGGACTATTTTGGCCACTGGGAAGGCCATGGAGTTGGCTTTAGATGTGACTCTTCTGCTGACTTTTCTTATAATTTTAGGGACATAACAGTCCTCATTTATTATATCTGTTAGTGTTTTGGTGAGGCATTTCCCTTAGGTTCTTTTTTATCCTCTCAACAGCTTTTTGAGGTAGAAGCTATTTTCCTTACTTTACAGGTAAACTCGTAAGTGCTGGAGTTGGAATTCAAACCCAATGTGCCCTTTTCATTATTGCCTGATAGTCTGGGTTTCTTTGTTTGTACTATGGAGACAAAAACCATATCTGTATTTGTGACTTTATGGTGATATTGACCAGAATAATGAAATATTAAGCCAGGTTCTTCAATGATTAAGAAGTGGGGTCTTTCCTTGTAAACATGTGCAGGCTTTAATAGCCCACATTTTTTTTTCCTAAAACAATTTAACTCTCTTAAGGCTACATAGGTAGTAAAAGAGTAAAATTAGATTTAAAAAATCTATTTGCTTGGACTAGTTTGGTAATTACTTTGGATAAATAGATATGTACACATCTGCTATAGGGTGGTAATTACTGCACTGGGAGAAACTAAGGTCAGAAAGGCATACATGTGATCCCTTACTAATAGTAGTGTGCAGTATAATATAGATATTTATAAAGTGATTGGCATTCATCTGGTAAAATTATTGTTGGAGGCTGAAAGATATATATTTTGAATTCTCTCTTCTCAAGCAGCAAATTTCTATTTTATTCTTTTCTACCAGGAGAGGTAGAATTTGTCTCATCTGATAGAAATAGTAGAGAAATTAATATATATTTTGAGATGTGCTGTATTTTCTATCCATCTAATGGAGTCAAAGGGTGTTTATGAAAACCAATTATCCTAATTACTCATAATATGAGGGTGTGCTCTGAAGAAGGAAAGAAATTTGAAATAGCTCATTTAGACAGCAAAGACTCATGTATGGAATTTTAAATGGCACAAATCAGGGATATAGAAATAAGGTTATTCCAATGCAATAGAGCCAACTTAAATGGTTTGTGACGTATAAAGACATGAGTATAATATGACTTCCTTTAGTGACCGGGGCTTTGATTAAAGTAATTTGGAGGGAGGCAAAGTATATGACTCTTAAAATCATAGACTTTCATTATTGTGACACAAGTACTTTCACCAGAAAAAAAGTACTGAACTTTAAGTAACATGTAGAAATCACAGGGGACAGTCGAAAGAACACAGAAGTATAAAAGATCTGAGTTCTGGTTCTTGAGCCACCTACCAATGTGAGTTTTCATGGAACCAGTCTTTCTGGGGCATGAGAAAATGAGAAGTTTGAGCTATGATTTTTCAGCTCTTTTCCATCTCTAAAATTCTGTGACCCTGAGCATTGCAAGTGAGTATTGCAGCACCTTGAACAGTATGTTCCTTCTTGCCCTAACTAAATTATGAGAGCCAGTGATGAGCTCTTTATTCAGTTTACGTTGCATGTTAAATTGTTCCTTTTTTTTTTGGTAGTAATTTTCTTGCTTCTCTGTGTACATTTTCAGGTTTATACCATCAGAAATTGTTTTTAACTTATCTCTGTACAAAATGATGCTTTAGTAAAAATAAGTGTGAAAAAAATAGAATTCTTTGCTATTGTACCATCTTCAGGTTGATTGTATTGATGGCTTCAAACCATCACCCACCTTATACCCACATCCTTTGTGATATAACTTGGTAGCATATGTCCTGTGGGCAGGACATATATCACTGCTCCTTGACTCTGAGCTAAACAGTGTGAGTCACAGTTTGGCTAACGGAGTGTCAGCAGATGTGATGGAAGCTGAAGCTTGGAAGGGGTCTTTGCAAATAGATTTACATTTCCTTGCTCCTCTGCCACTACTGAGAACATACCTGGGCAAGCCCACTGATTCCAGGTGGAGGATAAGGGACGGCTTGGAGAAGAGCCACCCCCCAAAGCTGTTCTAGCCTCAGTCAACTCAATCCAGATCTGTGAACTATAACTAACTGTTGTTTTTAGTTACTGAATTTCAGGATAGTGCGTTATTCAGTAGCGGTAGCTACCTGATACACTTCTAAACAATTTTAGTTGCTAGAAATATGGTCTGTCTGCAAGCCTACCTATATTATCAAAGATGCATGGAAATCATCAATTACATTGTTTATGTCACCCAGTGATGAAATTATTAAAATAGTCTCCTTTTGTTCTCCTAAGATGTAAAATCAAAGAGATACAGCATCTTGGCGATAGCCCTGACTAGTCTTACCTGTATGGAAACACTGCTGTACGAGCCGCCAATGACCCCTGCAATGAGCAGTGGGATATTTTCTTGAATGGCATAGGATCCATCAGGACACATATACTCAGCTTCATCCACTTTTGTCAGAGATGCCCTGACAAATTCCAGTGATTGCTCTAAAGCATAGGTATCCCTTGAGCATGTATCCAAAATGTGAACACCCAGCTTGACTCCTGGTAGCAGGTAATTGTCTTTGTTGATTTCATCAACAGCAAACAACATGGCTTCCAGGCGTTGGACCCCTCGGTCTTCATTGATTCGCCCACATTCTTCAGTTCCAGTGCCTTTTTCATTAATTGGAAATAGGCCCCCTAAAACAAGGTCACCTTCTATTTTAATTTCCCTCCGTAGAAAGTTATGGTCCCCTAAGGAGAGTAAAAATCCCTTTGAAAACAAAGCTAAGGTAAGAACTTGGAGTCTTGTCAACATCTTCGTGAGTCCTGTTTCTGTACCTCCGGGAGACATCAGTGGGTGGAGCCAATGCTGCCTGCTAGTCCTCCTCTCTCATTTCCACATGGGGTCTGTGGCCTGTCCTTCAAATAAGGGAGGAACAGACTAGCAGAGCCTGTCACCAAATTCCTGGAGAGATAAAAATTATATGAACAAAAACGGTGAAGAAAGCAACAGTGATCACATTGATGGCCCCCACTCTGACCTTTGATGACATAGTGACTCAAATTACCATTTACTAACCACAGAGGGCGCCACTGCACCCGGCACTCTCCCGCAGTTCCTCTCACCCAGTTCTCACTACACGCTGTGACATACAGCTCAGGTGTTCTGTCTTCCAGAAATGGATACAGAGGACTAAAGAGGTAAAGTGACCTGACACAGTGTATTAGAATGGAGGTAATGTTTAGACCTCGGGCTTTCTAATGCCAAGTTTGGTACTCTCTGGGCAAGTCATTGACTGCTCTCTGTAGGGCAGCAACTTGGATATGAGTCATTCCCTCTCTTTCAGCAACATTTGAACACCATCCCCTTTTCCTTCACTCTTCCCTTTCCATTTGGAAACAAACAAAACACAATTGTTAGCAGCATCAGTGTTTCTGCATCCCTGCCCCCACACCCCTGTCCTCCCTTCGCAGGGGAGCTCTTCAAAAGAATTGTCTGCAGCACTGTCCCCACTTCCTCTCATTCCGGGTACCCTCAGCATACTGCAGTCCAGGTTCTGCCTCTATTGCCCTAATAAAGTGGCTCTGGAAGAAGCTAGTACTCAACCGATAGCTTCTAAATCCAATAGACCCAATGTGGTTCTCATTTACTTGACCTTAAGTGAAATCTTGGCTGTTTTCTACCTGCTCCAGTGTCCTGGGTTTCTGTTCTCACACTTCATTTCTGACTGCATCTCAAATTCCATGGTTGAACACCATCCCCCGCCCTCCTATTCCTGGGTAAGCTCATCTATTTTCAGTTTAAGCTACCACTTAAATGACTCCTGAGTTGATTGCTATACAGCTCCATGTACATATCCCTCTCACATCTCAAGGTCTCCATGTAATAACTCTCCCTGAGCTCTCTGAATGGATCTTCTCTGGACCCAGGCTTTCAATCCAGAGAGCTGCAAGCTAAAGAAAGCCCTTCTCATTTCACCCCTTCCACCCTTTTCCAGTTAGCCACTAAGTCCCGTCAAGTCTACCTGCGTAACATCTCCCCAGACCATCTCCTTTCTTCCTTCCCCACTGTGCCAGGCACTTTTTGGCTCTAGAGAACCTTAGCAGTAGATTCCTATAGAACTGTTGCCAGTCCCAAAAGCACCTTTTTGTGAATTAGGCAAAGATAACCTTCGTCAAGTACACAATTTTCTAATTTATTATTGCATTACCTGTACAATATAATTATGAGGAAAGTGCAGTTAGAGATGGCTGCCTTGTCCAGCCCATGTTAGGTAAGTCCTGACAAGGCCCTCCCATTTAGAGATGTGTAGTGAGCACAGATGTGGAGGTTTGCACAGTAGATAATGATTTAGGACAGCTCCATAAATTTGGCTTTTTTTTTTATATCGTACAGTAGTGCATATGCATCTTGTATGAATCAGGCAAAGCCCTGTGGGGATCATGTTTTTGACCGGCTGGGTCTTCTCAGGGAGCTTTCCAAAATCCTGGTGTAGAGTGACCCAGTTCGCATGCACACAGCCCAGTGGGCCTATGTTGTCCTCCTTGACACCTGCTCTCTAGAACTGGAGCCAACACTGGTTTGCTCTGCATACTCACTCTGCTTGCTCCCTCCCCTCCCCCTAGATGAGGTAAGGTGATTTTCAGAGTCTGGTGACAGAAGTGATAGTGGGGACTTCTGGAACATTCTCCTAACAGTTGCATGCCCCTGTGTATGTGGTTGAGTGTGCCTTTCTGCTCTCCTACTTTTGCGTGTGATTGTGTATTGGTGGGATTTTGTGAAGGAGGACACTCCTGGCTGCTCCCTGGCTCAGGATGACTGAAAGCCACACCACCTGCGTGCTTCCAGATGTGTTAGCAAATGCTAACAGTCAGAATGGTGTCCCACTGGAGGAGGTGCTCTGTCTAATGCATGACCTTAATTACTGTTCAGAGTGGCTCATCTGCTGTTAATCTGTACCCACTCCCCCTTGCCCATTGGTTGAAGAATCGACTTGCTCATGTTCCATGATCTTGTTCTTGGCTAGCTCTCAGCCTTATGTTCACCATGCACATCAGCTTCACCCCACCTCTGCCTTCAAATCTTATGCTTCAGCCATATTGAACTATGGTGACTTCATAGGACACCGAGGGTGTTGGTGACCCCTGGCTTCTGCTCCTATTGTTGTTCCCTCTGCTGGGAATGCACTTATATACCCAGTTACCTAGTAAACACACACTTATCACTTAAGACTCAACAGTCACTACCTTGAAAGGCCAAGACTTTCTTCCTATCTTCCTTCTCCAAATTGTTTACCTCCTGCTTTATAGTCCTGCTGTAGGTAATTCAAGAGACATAATTATATATTATAACTCATATTTCTTTCCTTGTCTGCTCATCAGGAATAAACGAAATGGCACAACATTGAGGATTTTTAAGGTATAAAGAAAAAAACAAAACAAAACAAAAAAATCGAGACAGGAACTAGTCCAGTGTTTACCTCCACATTTTTGACATTTCTCCCTTCTCATGATATCAGTGCCCTTTAAAACCCAGCTTTCCACAGGCTTTCTGTGCCTTTCACATGGAGCAAGTGAGGGGTTGTTTTCCTGAGACACCCAAATCATCAGGATTTTGTTTTGTTTAGTTAGGTGTGAACCTCAGTGATGACGGCAGCAGTCATTAGAATGTGCAGTGTTACTCTCTGGGACATCTGCCACAGGACCCCAGGACATCGTATAATAATAATTTTATAAAAAGTTGATATTGTAGTAGAATTTCTTTCTGTTTCGTATCAGTTTTTGGTCTCTGTTTGATCTTCATGTGCAATTCCCTTTGAATCAAAACTGCCATGCAAGGCAAAAGATATTGCTATCATTATCATTAATGATAAAGGAGCAGGAATTGCTCTATAGAAGAATTGTTTTATGTGTTCTAATAAAAGAGAATAGTTAACTAAAAGAAGATCATCAACACCATCTTGCCTTGTGTTTATGAACAAATGTAGGTACCTCTGGAATATGAAGAAAGTTTGACTACTCAAAGAGGAAAGATGACCTTACAGTTTGTGGAAAGCTCAATTCTCTCTTAAGAAAATGCTCCTAGCCAAAGGAGACTTCAAATGAAGTATCACATTACCCTGAATGTAATAGTAGATATCGGTCTACCTGTTTCACAAGCTGATGGGCATGGTGAACATAAGGCTGAGAGCTAGCCAAGAACAAGATCATGGAGCATGAGGAAGTCGATTCTTCAACCAATGCGCAAGGGGGAGTGGGTACAGATTAACAGCAGATGGGCCACTCTGAACAGCAATTAAGGTCATGCATTAGACAGAGCACCTCCTCCAGTGGGACACCATTCTGACTGTTAGCATTTGCTAACATATCTGCTCACATTATCTTTATGTATCCAGGGCCTGGCATAGTGTCTGCAATTCATAAGATATTCAATAAATATTTCTTGAAGAAATACATATATCTTGAGGTGACATCTGGTGACAGAAGTGATAGTGGGAACTCCTGGAACATTCTCCTAAGAGTTGCATGATGATTATGTTTGCAAATGACTCTTTACTATTTTATTTGTGGTATAGGAATTGGGAATTAAAGTAGAGAAATCAGTTGCTTTCTTTCATTACCTACCTAATCATCCCAAATGCTCTCATCCTGTGATGCTCTTTGATGAGAGGACTGCCAACTGGTAGAACTACAGAAATTACTTTGAACATTATTTGGAGAAAATGCTGCCTTTGTATTCAGAAGCTGTGGCTAAGGAGGGTCCCAGGAGAGAGGGGTGACCTCAAGTTGACCTACATTTACTTACTTTTTTGGTCAGGAGAATACTAAATTAGGGCATACATATTAATTATACCATTTCAAGTTTCAGAGATGAATTCAGTCATCAAATATTTATTGAACATCTATATGTGTGGTAGTCCAGGAATAGAAACCTAGGATAAAAACTTTAATTGTAAACAAATGCTCTTTATGCCCCCTGTCAAATAACATTTTAAATGCCTAGATATTTTTATATGGAGAGTGATGGAAGAGTACTTATCTCTGTTGCTACCAACGATCTCTATCATTTGTGAAACTCTTATGAATAAGTTTACCTGGGTTTCCTTTCACACAATAGTTGTTATTGAGTGCTGGACTCAAAAAATCAATCCATTACATATTACATATACTATATACCTTAAAAATTAAATGTATCTAAAAACAAGTTGATTGACAGTGTCATATGAAATATTTTTCCTGTAGGCCCTCTGACAGGGCATCTTTAAGTAAAATGTAATGTCTTGGAGAATTACAAATTAAAACTGAATTAGAGTAATGTTTGAGTACACTATCTTCATATTTTCTTATTTACATTTTCTTTAAAGCAGAATTTATAGTTATTTAGACTGTAGGGCCATTCATAATTTAAAAACACTTAGCATTATTTAAAACGAAGCCTTCAGAAACTGAAAGAACAGAAAACTAAAATTAAACATTGAGAAATAGACAAACACACTCAATTCAATGCAACTGTTTATCTCCACGCAACAGCTTATCGGATTGTGGGAAAGGGCACCAACCTCTTCTTTTCAGATTTTATAAATCAGCCAGCGGCACATGTCCCAGATAAGCAGGCTCCCCACTGCAGCCACATTCATATGCAGTTCTGCAGTGGAAACCCTCCATTCTGGGATGATGAGTGGTGTGTCGGCTCTAAACCAGCATGTGCAACCCTCTCCATAGGCAACCCAGTGTTTTAGTAATCGGTGCATTCATAGAATCTCAGAGATTCGCTGTGAGTGTAATTCCTGGAATATGTGGCCAGGAAGCATTTCTGTACTCTGCATATGCTATGTTGTATTTTCTTTCCTCTCTTGACTTTGCCCAGGGACGTGGTGTCAGGAATGAAATCCAGTTTGACTCAATGATTAATTTACCCAGGGTGATAGAATGCCAGGAACCACGCTCTCTTTCCTAGAAAGAAACCTTTAAGTGGCTGGAGGGCTTCTGAGAATGCTCAGAGTTCACACACCCAACTTATCTGGAGACAAGTTAGGGTTAGGGCTGGCATATGCAATTTGACTCTAAATTTGATTGTACATTTTTCAGCTGCCAGAATTATAGACAACAAAAGGCATGGCTTTTGTTCTTAGAGTGCCATTGTCAGTTGGGTAAACAGCGGCAGTAGCTATACTGCCGTTTTTAATAGCAGGATGTAGCCATTGTGCAATTCCTATACTCATGCCACAGAACAAAGGTATTTTATTCCAGAAACGTTTAAGAAACTATTATGAGCACTGACTACTTAAAACCTATTTTAGCAGCTCTAGCTTAACATTTCTACTCTTCGTAGTCTCCCACCTTACTCCAGCTGTAAAGGGGTCTCTCCATTTGCTGAATTCCCAGGTAGTTTATGCTATGTTTATCATGATGATCACATTTTGTGTTGTATTCAATTGTATAGTGTTTAAAAAATTGAAATTAAATAGTAGAAAATTATTCTTTCTCCCCCATTTGATTGTAAGCTATTGGATATGAAGGATGATGGCTTAGACATTGTTGTATTTTCCACAGTGCCTCACATACAATTGTCAAATGTTGCTTAAATGACAAATTCCAAGTAGCATGTGTGTTTTTGAGAGATTGGTCAGGAGGCTGGAAAAATAATTTCTGAATTCCATTCAGAGAATGAAGACCATTTTTTTCAAAATGATGTTAGAGTAGGTCAAAATTCAACCCTGGACTAAAGAAATTAAGCCCAAATAGCTCTGGTTCTTCCTTTGACTTTAAATGGATGATTTTTAAGGAAATAAAAAATAAAGCTGGAAAAGTCGAGAGCACTTGGAGAAATTAGAAAGATTAGGACACCCCTGGTTGGTCTGACGGAGATCAGGAGTAATGGAAAGCTATACACTGAATAACAGGTTACCTTCCTGGAAAGCACGAATGGCAGGGCTGGAGAGAGGCAGCCATGCCTATGAATTCAGACTGAAGTTAGAGAGAGTTCTGCTTTCTCTCAAATTTCTCTAGTTTGGGGAAGTTGGACAGCCCACAATGTACATAAAATTTCTAATAGCCCAAAAATTAGGTCGAGTAGTGGGGATGAGTTGGCCAGCCCCATTCCTACAAGCTTGTTTTATTCACAGAGAAGATAAAAGAAGGCCAGGACCCTAGGGGAGGGGTCCTAAAGAGGGCAACATGGCCAATCGGGGTGACAGAGCCAGAAAGAGATGCTGGTGATGCCAGAAGGAGAAATGCCCACCTCACGACCTGGCCTTGGAAACCTACCCCCCACAACACACAAAACCGTATCTCCTTCCTTTATTTTCTGAATTTAGTGGGAAGTGTTCTTATGAGACAGGCAATCAGATTTACAATTGCCCTAAACTTTGGTCCTTAGGGTAATTGCTGGTAATTTACTTCCAATCAATAATATTAACGTGGTTGGGTCATTCAATATAGAATATATGAAAGATTTATTCACTTCCCTTCAAAAGTAAATCTGTATTTTTCTAAATGCTAAAGTGCACAGTATTTTCCTGTGTGTGTGTGTGTGTGTGCGCTGCTGTTTCAATTGCTATTTCAACCTCAAGTTTCCTAACCTCATTACAAAACCTCAGAGCCTCCCCAAACTCCCTGCCGTCTACCTTTGTCCTTCCCCTCTCAGAAGCTGCCAAGTCTGATAGAACCTGCAGGTTTATCAGCATGCACAGGGAGTACAGAAACTGGGCTTGTCAGAAGCTTTCCCTCTCGCTCTAAACAAAGCAGTGTAGTGGAAGGAATGGAAGGATACCTTCATAGGAGAGCATTTCTACCTGTTCACAATATGATTCATCAAGTGGCTATTATTAACAGTGTCCTGTGTATATAGCCCTTTCTCATGAATAATGTTAAAGTATTTTTACACAATGAATTAACTCTGCTTCGTAGTGAGAAAGAATTACATTATCTAGTGCTGAGTGGAGACAGAGAAAGTTATGCAAACTGTACAAAGTAGTAGTGAGAAGTAAATATAGAATTAGGATTTTGGAAGACTTTTATCATCGTTGTCTAATCAGGTGTTACAAAAGAGAAAACATATCATACATGTTTCCACAAAAATATCACCTTCTCTCAAGTTTTCCTCCAGGACATAATTGGCAAGTTGTTTGAAAGCTGTCATCTTTGTCTAATGTGAAATGAAGTCTTTAGGATATCTGTAGCCAGCTTCTGCTTCTGGCCATGTTATAGTAATTGGCATTGACTGGCCCTTCTGCTGAAAATAGCTGTAAAACTGGATGCGGCATGTAAGGTAAATGCTCTGATATTTGAGAGAAAGGAATACGTGACGGAAGAAGCCCACGATCACCCTATGGATTCCCCAGCACTTGGCATGCGGACGCTTTTCCACCATGGGGAAATCTTGTGGACCTCAGGAGATTAGAGTTCTTGGCTTCTGAAGTGATTACAATTTGTGGGGCAGAGAGCTGCATGGAGATGGTGAGCATAAGATCTGGGTGGCACAAGAGAAGCCTGGCTGTACACAGAGTGAGACTCATGGAGGCCGGCCAGAGATCCCCTGCCTGCAGAAGGGAGAAGAGATACATGTCAATATCAGGAAGTCATGCTCCCCAGAGATACTGGAGTTCCAACCCAGATGGAGTGGAGAGACATTATTGTACTTTCTATTACATTTCTGGAAAGGCTTCTCTCTATGAATGGGGGCCAAGCTCTGGAAGGAGGGGCATGCCATAGAACTATATCCAAAACAGTCTTGCCCCAATAAAGAAGAAAACTAAGCCGAATAAAACTAAAATGATGCACCAGCTACTTAACTTTTCTGCTAAGAGACATCTTAAAACTCTTAAAGGAAGATGACATAATTGAGACTGTTTGCAATATAATCACACAATAGCCAGTATACAATTAAAAAAATTGGCATGTAAGAAAACAGGAAAATGTGACCCAGAGTAAAGATAGGAAGCATGTATTAGACACAGGTGCTGAAATGATCCACATTTTGAAATTAGCAGGCAAGAACTTAGAAAAACTATGACACATGTGTCCAAAGACATGAATGAAGAGATGAGGAACCTCAGCACAGGATGGAAACACTGAAAATTCTAGAACTCAAAAGTACAACATCTAAAACTTCACTTTTTGGCAGATTGGAGGAGCAAAATACTAACATTAAAGATAAGTGAAAAAAATTATCCGATCTAACCAGAGAGTAAAAACATTGAAAAAATAATTGCCCAGAGTTTCAGTGCTCAAGTGGATAATACTAAGTCTAACACATGTGTGATTTGAGTTTCAGGAGAGAAGAAAGAATGGAAGAAAAACTATACTTGAGGAAACAATGGCTAAAGATTCCCCAAAGTTGATAATAGATATAAGATGACAAAACCAGTAAGTTCAGCAAGCCCTAAACGGGATAAATAAAAATAAAAATAAATATAGGCAAATCATAGTCAAACTGATAAAGCCAAAGATAAAGGGAACCTTCTGAAAACGAAGTAAAATAGCACACACGGGCAGGGCAACAGTGTGAATGAAGGCTCAGAAAACTGATCAAGGACCCCCAAATTCTCTTTCTGGCTAAAATATACTTCAAGGATTGAAGGTGAGAAAAAGAATGAAGGTAAAATAAAGATATTTTGAAGGTAACTGAAAATCAGAGATTTCATCACCGAAGCAGACTTAGACTGTGAGAAATGCTGAAGGAATTACTTCAAAGTAAGAGGAAATGATGGAAAATCAAATCTATAGAAAGAATGAAGAGCTCCAGAAGTGGTAAGTGTGTGCATTAATATAGAAGAACGTCTGTAAGTCTCGCTATTAGGTATTGTTAGGATGAGTTCATAGAAACTATGTTTAACACAAATAAAAAATGGTAATAAAAGATGTGTACCACTACATGTTGCCTATTTCATAGTTTGAGTTACTTCTTTCTATGCATAGATGTTTGCATTTAGCCTAGATCCTGTTAGCTGGAAACCTTTTTGCAGCTTCTATACAGTCCTACTGCTAAACAGTTTCAAAGTTCAAAGGCTACACTTCTGAAAGTAAGATAGGTAATAGCCAGTAGCACATGTTTCTTTATTATATAGCTGCTAATAGACACCATCAAGGCTGAGGCCCAGCTGTTACACACTGGTACAGTTGTACTAGTTAAGATACTGAAATACTTCCATCCAGTTGGTGAAACGGTCAATTCCAAGCCCTTTGAATGTTCCTTCACTCCCCTGGCTGCTGTGACTGCTCTGCTGGCAGCTCTGTTGGCACATCTCTACCACCCTAATTTCCTCATGACCCAACAAGACAAGTGTTAAATTCTGGCAAATTAGGGTCTTTAGGTTTCATCTCTAAAGGTGTGGTTACTGTTCATTTCCATAGCTTGATACTACTTGTTAAACCTTTTGAATATCACCCCTAAATTGACTTGCTGAATAAGAAGTTGGAAATTTGGGGAAAGTTTCGGTTTTATGCAAAATTCTCATCAGCTACAATATTTTCCCCTGTGGTTTGACTGATTAGCATCTGTTTCCAATTTTCTGGAAAAGGTATCACAATTTTCCTTAGAGAACCAACACCTGTGTATGTAAGGTGAGTTGAATCCATTCCTGGCTTGATAGATGGCATGTCACATGTATGACTGACCAAAGTATGAATTTTCACCGGCCACAGCAGTTGGTTCTGGGATGAGACATCAGCAGCCCGGGTTAACTGATAACATATTTTTAGAATCACCAGAAGAAAAGCATCCTCTTTCTGTTGGAATGACTTAGAGGAATGGATGTAAGCCCAGAGCTGCTGGCAGCCATCTTACCACCATGAGGCAAGAGCCTTTCTGAGATGCAGAGCCAAGAGATAAAGAAATAGTGAGACCTGACAGTATTATATGTACTATTTAATCCACTAAGATTTCCCAGACATGTGAGATAATAAATTCCTCTTATTGCTTAAGTCAGTTTGAAATCTGTTTTGTCACTTGTCACTAAATGATTCCTGAAATAGAACCTCTCTTCTTTTCTCATCCCCTCTCCATTAAAGATACTAAAATTAATTGAGCACCTCCCCTGTGCCAGAAACTATGATTAATGTTCTATGTCGCCTATTTTATTTAATCCTGCAACTTTCCTTCGACCCAGTTATGCCCTTCCACAGATGCCTGATGCTATACTGAAGCTCGCAGATCACCCTGGCTTCATTGTGATTCTCACTGTGTTACCCTGTTTATAATGGGTTTTCCTAGAAAGGCAACAGCTACTCCAAACATACCTTCTCTCATACTCTTACCAGCATTCTCATTTTCTTAATTCTCTTCTTATCAAAAATAAAGTCATTTGATATATTAAGTCATTAGTTTTTAACACATTAATGCAAATTAATTCGCTACTCATTTAGAGATGGCCAAATTTTTAATGAGCCAAAGCATTGGCTTAAAAAAACAGAAACAGTTTAAATTGCAGATTTTAGATACATCAGTGTACAAATAATTATCAGGGCCTAAGTAACATTTTTCTTTATAGCACATATGAACTCCATTCTCAAATAGAAACAGTTTGTGCATATCTGACACTGTGTGATTTGAGGTTTAGAGTAATCCTTACCTCGTCAAATAGGTAATTAAATGACATTGACGTGTTACCTCCAGCATGCCGGTGCTCTTCCGGTCAGTGACGTGACTTTAAAATTTTCTTTTCAGCTCTGCTTTATTGAAAAATTTTGAGGAAAGCTATTGGTATGTTTTAGTTAGCTGATGTGAGCTCTCAAGACCCACTTATACTTATTTCTTTCAAGGGTCTGTGTTTAGTAATATAATCTTGATACCTCATATTGTCCATGGTAGGAGTATTCACATTGCAGAAAGCAGCAAACATTAATAATCAGTCCCCTCTCACCAGTCCCAAAGATCTGGGTGTTAAACATTTATCAGCATGCCACTGGTGGTAAATTTAGCAATGTAGTCTTTAAATCCATTCCTAGAGAATCAGATCAGAAGAGCTTGGGGAAATGATATAGCATAATGCCTTAAGTCAGGGCTTTTCTAACTGCTGATCACAAGCCACTCACATGTCATGGAACACATCAGTGAAACAATGAGCATTTTAAAAGGAAATAGAAGAGTTTAAAATATAATAGAAAATATGAAAACACTGATCTAAGGCACCTAGTAGGCTGAATATTATCTTCTAAAACTTTCTATGGTGTGTATGAGTGTATGTTTTGGGTTACAAGGTATAATAATTTCTTGCTGGGTCACGGTCAAAAAAGGTGTGAAAGCACTGATTTACACTGTGGGCTCTGCAGTCAAACAAATGTTTGAACTGACCTTATAATGTCTGTGCATGGCTACCTTTCTGTTCCTCATTTTACATGTGTGTAAAATGAACACAGTAAGAGTACCTGTCTCATGGGGTTGTTCTTAGGATTAAATGAAATAATATAAAACATTAGCTCTATAACTGTTAGCTACTAAGAAAATTCTGGTAGCAATGACAGTTTGTCAATGGCTCCAGTCCAACTGGAGGGTATTCTGGATGCTCCTCACAGCCACCTACAGTTTTTCTAAAGCCAGTGTTGTTCCAGGACTGGGTGATTTTAACTATCTAGTCTTTATTTCCTCATTTAGTGAACAGAACCTGGGGCTAATCCTCAAGCATCCACCTTTCTCCTGGCTGATGTTTAGGAGCAACACAATCTTAGGGGAATTGCTAGCTGTCTGAATAATGTAAGGTGGGACCTAACCTCCAAGCTGTCCAGTAAATTCTGGTTTGTTTAGTATCTGTGGGTGCTAAAGACCATAAAATGCCAGGAGAAGATAGAAAGTGATCACCTAAGGAAAAGATGCAAGTTGCTCACAGCAAATTGATTTATTCCCTTTTCCAGGAAAGCATGCTTTCATCCCTGCTGCCCTGCTCGTCTCCTGTCATGCCACGTTTTATTGGGAGGAAGCATCTTGTTCTGAGTCATTATGGACTGGGACATTAACCAGTAAATATGCCAGGAGAAGAGTATTTACTAAGGTTCTCCCAGCCAAAGTGTCTTAATTTTCATTATCCCAAGGCACTAGGGGCCTTGGTGATGGAGGCTTGGGCCCCTGTGGCTGTAACAGTGGCAGGCCTTCGAATTCCATGGGAACCACCGCACCTGTGCTGAGCCCAGGCTGCCTGCTGCTCTTACCCCATCCCTGCGTGCGTTTCAGGGAGAACCGATCCCTTTGCCCTGATGCACATCCAAGTGTGGGTGCTCTGAACAGACAGCTGGAAGGTGAGGCATAGATTTTCAACAAGCAGGACTAACATGCCTCTCGTATAGCTTGAACTTTTAAACTGGTTCTGACTTCATTTGCATCTTAAAAAGACCGAGTATAACACAAAGCCCTCATGTGGCACAGCCTCAAGTGTGCCTTCCTTTCCTGGTGTTGCCCCTGAGTTGTCAGCATGAAATTACAGCCCTCCCAGGTTACACAAAGGCCTATGACTCCAGCAGTAAAGGGAGGGTCACAAAAGAGTGCATACTGTATGAATCTGTTTCTACAACAGCCGAAGCAGGTGGAAGAAATCACAGTGTTGGAAGTCAGGACGGGTTTTACTCTTGGGGATGTGGGAAGTGAGTGACTGGAAGGAAGCACAGGTATGCTTTTTGAGTGCTGGTAACTTTCTGCTATCGATCTGGAGGCTTGTTTCCTGGGGGTTTTTCATTTTGAGAAGATTCATCAAGCTGCACAATTATGATAAAGGCATTTTTCTGTATGTATATTACACATCAATGAAAATTTAAAATTTTCAACAACCTAGCAAAGCAAGGCTAAAGTGAAAAAGAATGGCTAGGGTGGCTGTATATTTTAAAAAATGGTTTTATACAACAAATTGGCCACAGGGGTATTGACATAAGCTTGCAGCTGTGGGCTTATTGAAGACACTAACGCTGTTGACAGAATCCTTTAATGTCTGGTGAGAGGCCCTGGTGTAAAAATGATGTGGCTTACCTCAGCGGGAGTGAGCGCCGGCCATGCAGAGGCCTCCTTCCTGTTAGAGTAGGAAGCCAGCCACTTTGTTCTCCTTCCTGTATCTAAGCAGAAATCGGCTCTGAGGGTAATTGACAAATACACCAGTCACATGCACTCTGACAATTGGTAGCTGTGACACAGCTCAGCCTGGCTGGGGACAGAGGTCAGGAGGGGGCTCTGGTCAGAGGGGCAAAACCACAGCCCACTCTGAATGGGGCAACTGCTGCTTTCACAGCGTGAGTCCTGAAGAGTGAATGGAATTAATCCTTGACTGTATTAAGTCCTAGTGTTCGGGAAATTCTCTTCAATAATTTCTTAAGATCACTTACTGTATCTGTTATGTGTCAGGCACTCTGGTAGGTCCGAAGGATACAAGGAGGAGTGGGAAGTATTCCTGCTGACACAGAAGTACAGTGTCTTGGGACTGTGATAACCACCAAAAGCTAAATGTGAAATGAGACCCAAATATACTGTGGCAGAACACTCCGGTGTGTGTACCCGGATGAGGACCAGCAGGCGCTTCCCTCATTGCTCTAACTGCTCTGCTCTACAACCTGGGGCAGGTGACCACTTCAGGGCAGAGGGGCCAAACCATCAGGGTGCGGTCCACGGGCTGCGCATATGTTATTGCCCTTCCCAGGTGTGGGTGCGGCTGACCCCTGAGGGGGACTGGTCTGCCCTGTGTGATGCCTGGTGCCACTCACACAGAAGGGAAACTGATGTCCACAGAGGTCAACTCAAGTGTCCCAACATCAAACTGTCAGTAGGCTGTAGTTCTGAGACTATATCCCAGGCGTCTGCTTCTATTGTCTTCCTTATGCTCCATTTTTCTGGTTATAGTGGACTCCTACCTGTAAAACGGTTACAAATAATTGTATAGAAAGTTTATTTTAATTATCCTTCCTGTCCTGGTCTTTTAGGTACACATAAGTGGGTGACTCTTTATTCAAGCTTCCATCAAATCCTGGTTGCAGTTTTGATCACTGTTAACTCCAATTTTGGCTTGCTTTTCTCTGTTGCTACTGTTAGACAACATCAGTCTTCTGCTGATCTTTCTGATGCTTGCAGCCTTTCCCTTTTGGATTTCAAACGCCTTTCTTCTCTGCATTCAGTCTAGTCAAGGTGCTGCCCTACACTTGTATTCTTTACTAGTTCTTCCCTTGAACAGATTCAAATATCACTGTTGCTCTGAATTTAGTCTTAACATCACTGATTTCTATCACTTTACCCATTCACTTCTCTTTTACAAGCCCATATTTAGCTCCTAAGAAACACAAAGATGTCATTTTATGCACAAAGATGCTTTTCATTTTTGACTCAGCATAACGTTCTAAATCTGTACAAACTAACTCAGTTGTTTAACTCACAGGACTAGTAACATCAACATCTTTTAATTTGTCCAAGTTGCATTATGCTAGAGAAAATCTGTGTTACATGTTTGGCCACAATCTGTATTCTGAAAGCAGGCATTGGTCATAAAATAAACTGGTGCATAGTACCTGGCAAACTTTGCACAAACTAGTTCTAATAGTTAAACTTGTGAGTATCAGCAGATCTGGGTAGGTTAGTTATGGTCTTACCTCATGGTAGATAATGAGCTACCAGGAGATACATAGCAGGACTGCAAAAAGTATTTGTTCAGACTAAATAAATGAATATTTTCACCTTTGTTTCATACTATAATACATCTTTTTTTTCCCCACTAGATCCTTCATTCCTGAATGGGAAAAGTAATGATCACTTTTTTGAATTCATACTCATTTACACCTCCCAAGATTTCTGTTGTACGTAGATGAGTACAACTGACTTGGGGCAAGCTTAAGTACCACTTGGTCAGGACGCCTCGGTTACAGAGTAGAGGGACGGCTCTGCCTGATTCCCAGTCCTTTGGCCTGCCGTTGGTAACTCCCTGCCTTTGAGAACCATGTCCTACTGTGCCAGGGGATTCGGAAAGGCAGGTAAAGAGCGTGAGTTGTAAAGTACCTGCACTGGCTCGTCTTTCGGGTGCTTCTCTTTGCTTGGACACATTTTTTTCCTTGAGCACATTTGCTTTACTTACATTCCTAGAGTATTATTGCCTCAAAAATATCTTATCTCAAGTCTGTTCGCATTCAAATTCAGTGTCAGGAGGCCCTTTCTTCTAGGCCATGGCACTTGGAAACAATCCTAACTAGGGAGGGGACCGTTGAGCATGAATTTGTTTCTACACTGGCATCCATTATTCTTCTCATCAGGGCCATCTTTGGAGTAAACTCTATCCACTGTCCAGCTGTTTCTTCAACTTGTGGCTTAGTACAAGATATTTACACCTCACTGATTAGCATACATAGGGAGTAATAAATTTGGGGAATTTCAAAAGCCCTGACCTGCAATTCCTGTGAAATTGTTGGCAAAATTATCCCAGCAGTATTGGTGATGAACCAGCCTAGTGTCCTCCTCCATAGCCTAGCAGAGACCCATTTCACAGTGGGAGGGCTGTCACGTTACAGGATCTGTGGGGGGACACACAGATGTTGCCCAAAGGGTGGCGTTTCACACAACACCCTGAGGAAAATGGAATGCCCTGGGGAAAGCAGATTTTGCTTAAAAACATGATTTCTTCATTACATAGAAAGCTGGTAGTGGTAGTAAGAATGAGAAAATGAGCTCTGATGTTTTTGATGAGAAAAACATCACTGTATATTTTAGTTAAAAGTGCACAAAGTGTGAACACATGGATTTCCTTAAATATTGCTGATGTTGCATGGACTTTACATGAAATCCCTTGCTAGAATGTTGGCATTTGAGTGTGTTCATTGATGTTTGTGCGTTGATGGAGAGAAGTTCTTAAACATTTGCCCTCTGATCTCTCCTGGAAGGCCCTGTTAGAGCTGTGGAGGCTTGCGGTGTGGGTTGGCAGGAGGAGTGACACTGTCTCCACCGTGGGTGAGCCCAGAGGAGAAGGCTGGGGCTCCTCGGGGGGTTTTGGCTAATGTCGTGACAAGCAGGACCAACACGACAGCAGCCCAGCTCTCTCGCCAAGTGCACAAGGTACCTCTTCGGGTACTAGTTGCACTCTTCCTTTCTCCAGACAGCACTGTCCTCTGCATCACAATTCTGTGTCCTTTTAAAAAAAAAGTCTGAGTATTTGTAGGTTATAAAACGTTTTAGTAGGAAAGCCTTAGAAGTCATCCAGCCTGATCCTTGAGCCTCTCAATTTTCCTATAAAGAATCTGAGTCGCATGGGATAAAGGGATCCCTATTTTAGGGTCTTGCTTTAAAACTTAGTTAAGAACTCTTGCGTTGGATGAAATCTCCTCTGCATGCGGTGCCTATCTGGGGACATCAGTGGATGGAGCACACTGTGCCGGCGTCTTCAAGTATATATCATTCTAGATAGAGACCTGTTACTTTCCCCCAGGTGATTTGGACTTCCTGCTGGCATTTTTCTCCATTAGATAATACTGTCCCTTCCTGAGGGACATCTACTTAAAGAAAAAGTGAGGGGGTACTGGCGTGGGTGAGGCAAGGCAGAAAAAGAGGTGTTCTATCATTTAGTCCCAGGGATTGATGTGGCCCGTGGTGGGGGATAAAGTGTGTTTTGGCCGCATGCTGCTGCTCTGAGCAATGGTGAAAAAGTGAAAGGTTAAGACAAACGCATAAAGCAAAATAATAGGTGTCTTCTGCTCGGTGAGGGAAAAACAGATGTTCTTGAGGAAGGCAACTGCTTCATTCTACTGAGCTTTTGAAAAGGAGTTAACCACAAGGTGAGAGAAGAAACAGCAGTGGTGAGGCTGGCACTACAGAACACTAACTGTTCCCTCGCCCTTTAGCTCCAGGCAGGCTGGCTGGTTAGTGGGCTGTGAAATCACAATTCACAGAGCAAGGGTTTTGTAAGTGAGCCTAGGCTGCTTCCAATTGCATCCTGCCATCAGTTGCTTCTAGAACGACCACAGTGCACAGCTCCATGGTTATGGACTGTGATATGGTCTTGGAGAAGTCATTAATAAAACCAGTTGATTATAGCTACACTTATTTGTGTTGGTATTTTAGGTCTTAAACATTTAAGGTGTTTACCAGTATGTGAAGCAGAAGCAGGAAATGGGCAGAGTTGAAATGCAACCAGAGCTGATGGTACCAAGATTTTCCAACAGAGCCTTCTTGAGGTTTTTACTTATCTATTTGTGTACTTCTGCTGAGGTTATAGTTGGGCTCTGATGAATGTGGTTTAGGCTAAAACTCTTCAGTACCTGATGTGTACACAAATGAGTGGGAGCTTACAGAACACACGTAACCTATAAGGAGGAAGTAGGCATTGATTTATGTAGAAAACCGAAGATTTGAAATATCACCATTGCCCATGGCAAAGCCTTTTTATGAAATAAAATGGGCTCGTGGAAAATATGGTCTAAAATACAAAAAAGTAAATGTCCTGTCGGTTTTCTCTTAAAATAATGGTTTACTATTCAAATCCTTTTTTACCCCTAAGATATTAGAAGGTCCATTATCACTTCTGTTTTGATTCATGTTAGCAAGGATTTAGAAGCAATAATGGAGAACATATTTTTTGGCTAAAACATTGTTTTCTTGCATATAACTTGATGAGGCTGATATGGCAGCTAACTTTTGACCACATGGCTTAAGGGTGCCCTGCTTAAATTTTTCTCAGGATAATTGGATGTGTAATAGAATCATGGACACTTAGCATGTGGACACAAACTTATAAAATGTCTCGTCCAGCTCCTCTGAGGGCCTGGAGCAGTGAGCGGCCTTGTCCACATTATTAAATCACTTGAAATCAGAGCCAAACTAGATCTAAGTTTACGACTCCAGAGTCCTCTTTGGGCAAGTTGTCTGCATCGGTCTTTGCTCCGCACTGTCCTTGGCATCAGTACAGAGCTGACATTAGACTCTGAAGCCACTTTGAGACACGTGGCTCCTTTCAATTATTGTCAGGCCAAAGTTGGGTTTGCCAACCTATTATTCAAAGAGCTGTTTCCAAATAGTCTGCTTTAACCAAGAATCACTCTTAAGTACCACTGGATGTCTGTCCAATATTCCTTTTGAGTAAAGTGATATAAGCGCTGTGAAATCAGCTTTCCTAATTTTGGCTTTAGCAAATGTGTCAGGCTAGGAATTTCCCCTGGCTTAGGATGTGAAACAAAGGCGATGAAGGCCCTGGCTGGGTTCTGATCAATTATACAGCCTTGGAAAGTCTGAGCTGTATGTAGCTTTCCAATCTGGAGAACAAAAGGCTTGAGGTGAATGAATCTAATGTATTCTCTAACTTGCACACATTTTGTTCCATTTTAAGCTCAGTGTTGGCAAATATTTCTGGAGTTCTAGCAGTCTACCTATTTAACTTTACAACATCTTTCTCCTCTCAAATCCAGCATAGATTTCTATTGCAGTCATTCAAAAAATATCTATTTCTACACATGGCTAACCTCTACTACTCATACATTTGGTTTGGTTCCTCAGTGATAGGGATACATTAGGCCCATTCAGCTCTTCTTTCTCACTTGTCTGCCTCCCTCCCTGCACCGCGCACCCAGCCCCCCAAGGATGGAAGCAAACAAATTAATCATAAAAATGACTAGAGAACAGGATGAGGAAAACATTAGAAAAGTATACTCAGGAACTTAGTACTAATGAAAGATACTTAATGTTGGATAACTACCTATAAGAAGCTTTGTATTTTGGCAACACAGAAAGAAAAAGAAGGGAGGAAAAAAAAGGAAAAGGAAAAATAATTATTGAGCATTTGAAGTATGAAACTAACAATCATTAGTTCTAATTTGGCCTTCTCCATCATTCATTCATTTAAACCATTATTAATCAGTGTGGTTACATACCCAGCATTAAATGTTCAGATGTGAATGGGACAGATATTGTCTCTGTCCTCAGTGAGCTCACTTCATCAGGTAGGTATTTAACCTTTAACTTTACACAAAAGAAATTCCTGTGCTTCTGTAAAGCTAGAGATTTCTTTTAGAAATTCTGGAAATGTGGCCCTTTTAAAAAAAATTCCTCCTCACATGAATGTTTAAAAAATGAGTATGTATACATTTTATCATAATGATGATAGAGTATATTTTGTCCAAAAAACTCTTGCTCCAAAGTTCCAATCTGTTAGTCTCCTAAGCTCTCCGTGAGCAGCTCTGCAGGAAGGCATTCATGTCATGTTGGAAGTGGAGGCATTGCAAGGCCAAGTGATTTCTCCAAGGTCATAGAGTGAAGTGGCAATAAGCCCTGGACCCAAGGTGACTGCAGGTGTCTGGGGAAGATTCTGGTTTATATTGTTCTCACCTTCCTTGCTGTTCAGTCAGATTTTCTGGTATCCAGGTTTTCAGGTTTAGAGGGGGGTGTTCTAAACTTAGGCCTGCTTCTCCAATGAGAGAGGCCTCTCTCTCTATGCCAGGGCCGGTGCCCCCTGGAACTCCAGCAGCACTTCTGTGAATAATTAGATAAAGCATACCTCCCACTGCCCTCGGGGCCTCTGGTCCCACCTGCCAAGTCAAATACACTTTGTCTCAGTCAAGCGTTGCTGCCCCTCTGCTATGGCCAAATGCCCAGTCATTTTATTGCTGTTTAACAAAGCCAACTGGAGAAGAAAATGACCCAAATGCCAGCACTGGGAGAGTTACGATATCACAGGGAAATTTCCACAAGGTACAATATGCAAATGAGAAAGCCTGGCTTTCCTTCTCATCATAAATCAGCTACTTATCACTCTGGGTCATGAAATGCCAAGACAGCCAAATTCGGCCACAGCAAAAAAGGTAACAACAGAGCAGTTGGCTGGCAGTCCAAGGGCCTGGACATGAGAATAAGCAGAGCCCATTTCTGCTTCTTCTGGTCACCGTTGTGTGCGTTTCTAGAGTGCTTTGCTTCTATCTGTTGTAGGGCGCATCCTGCTCTGTGTGCTAGAGGCTATACCTCTGCATGCATTTGGGTCTCCATGCTTGAGTTCCTATATGTTCCTTCGTGCCATATTCAGCTCCTTATTCATCTGTTCCTGCACCAGAATGTGGACATACACATAGTAGGAGCCTGACTGCTACCCCTGAGGTTGCAGTGCTCATTCACACCCTCATGGTTGCAGCTGTGGAACCAGGAGGTTGGAAGCTTCCCTGACACCCTCTGCAAGAGGTCTGTTGGGGAATCTTTGCTACTCCTGCTTCTGAGCCTTATGGTCCTGTGGGCAGTACTTCCTCTGGGTGGGGCTTACAGTGGGAAGTTCTTCATGATCTCCACTGCAGAGTAGAATCAACACCATAGCCATCTATGATTTAGAAGTTGCAGACTTCTCTAATATGGCATTGGCACCAGTCTCAGCAACAAACACCCTCTGAGTTGGTGTGTGTGTGTGTGTGTGTGAACTGTTCTATGGTGAGGCATAGAGGGGCAGTGCCAGTAACAAGAGGCGGGGGTCTTTTCACAGTGGGCTTGTAGGGAATAGTTAGATTGGGGCATTTACATTGCGAAGTTGCTTTAGGATCTTAAACTCTGTGTCTCAGTACTCTCATCTGTGAGATGATGCTAAATAACACCTACCTTGCAATGCTGTCTGTGAACTTAAAAGAGACACTCAATGGATGTGCTCTGTAAATTATAAAAATCCTACCAGTGGAATATCTCATCATTGTGTCACATTGCTCCCATCTTAAGGATTTACACATGAAAGAGGCACTGAGCACTCTCATCTAGCCCATGGAGATCATGGTCCCCAGCCTCTCAATGGGCCTGCAGCCCTCCTGCTAGATTTATCCTTATGCCCACAAGTTTCTTATTATAATATAAATTCCATTGGCAATATAGTAATATCAAAAAAATTTTTCGATCAATAGAGGGCATTTTGGATGCCTCAGGGTGAATAGTTGCTATAGAAGTTCTAAAAACAAGCGCTGCCACACTTCTAATTTGTCTCTGTTCACAGCGATTGGGTGGGCTTAGGGTTGCAGATTAAATCTCAGAAGGACAATGTATGCAGCTTCAAGGGTAAGACATATGATAAAAGAACACTGTTTTTGATAGAAAGGGAATAATGAAAGACCATAAAATCTCTACAAATTCTCCCCACTTTACTGTGGTTTTCTTTTGGTTCTTAGAGAATATGCTTTCTGGAGTCATTCAGGTACATCTCTGTGTGTGGCCCTGGAGATGTATTATAGAGAGTAGTACCATGGGGTAGAGCTCAGCCTTCCCGGTTTCCCTCAAAAAGTTCTTATTCTAAGCCCAAAGTGGAGAGTTTTGTTTCTTTCTGTCCAACTCTTTCTGTTGCTACCATTTTCCATTACCTACATTAAAACATATGTTGAGAGGGTCTACTACATTGTTTATCTTTTTGCATAAAATATATAATGTTACATAATTTTCATCTTCAAAATGATGAGCCATGTAGCATGACAGTGAGAAAACCCTTCCTTTGTAGTCAGACTTGGGTTTTAATCATGGCTCTATGAATTATGAGCTATTTGACTTTGGGCTAATTATTTAACATTTCTGAACTTGTCTCTTCATCTATAAAGTGGGGGTAATAATACTGACTTCTGACTGTTTGAGATTATCTTCACATAAGATAATATGTGAAAAATGCCTGGCATATGGTAGATAAGCCCACAGTGTTCCCTTTGTCTTCCCTGCAAAATTCACAGCTGTAGAAATGGTGAGAGGTCAAAGAAGAAATAGAGATCTCCAAGCCTATAAAACACTTTCCCTAAAGTGCTTGTACAAAGCTCACCTTCATTTACAGTATACATCTCTTATTGGGGTGGAATTCATTAATCCTTTGATCAAAGAAACCTTAGCTTGATACCCATCAATGTCTCAAATTCCTATTTATGAATGTTTAAACTCTTCTGTTTGATTTTCAAGTTCTTTTATGACTTTAGACTGTACCTATCCAGCCTGATTTCTTATTCCCTTCCACTGCTCTCCCTCATATGTTTTCTATTTTATTCATTGGTATGGCAGACTTATATTTTCCAAAAATATTTGTGACTCCAGAATCCTGGTACTCTCTCCCCAAAAGGCAGTCTATTTTCCCTCCCCTTGAGCCTGGACAGTACACTGTGACATCCTCATGAAGAGAATGAAGCAGAAGTGCCAGCTGCCGGTACAAAACAATAGGTTCCCTGCTTTCTCTTTCTAGGGATGCTCACCTTTGGAGCCCAGACACCTTGCTGTGAAGAAGCTAAGCAGCCACATGGAGAGGCCTTGTGGAAGAGCTCTAGCTGGTAGTACTTAGCTGAGGTCCCAGGAAACATCCAGTATCAACCACCAGACATTTGTGAACAAGCCTTCAGATGTCTCCAGCGCCCAGTCTTGAGCGGCCCCAGATTGATGAGTGCAGGAGAGATGAATTGTCTTCACCAAGCTCTGCCTAAATTCTAGATCTGTTAGAAAAATGTTATCATGTTCAACCATAAATTTTGGGGTGGTTTGTTACTCAGTAATAGATAACCAGAACTGGAGAGTACTGCTTCCCATTTACATTTAAAAGCTTTTTGGGGTAAAATCCTTATCTTCTTTCTTCTCTGCTGGGAAGACACTGCAATGCTGGGCACACAACATATAAGACAAAAATGGCCTGTAGCAATCATCTGATTCAGTGATTTACAAACCATTCCAGAGCTGGATTTTTTTAAAATAGATATCCTGGACCGTAATTCTTGTGACCTAATGAAGATATGGAGTGGTACCTAGAAATATAGTTAAAAAGGCTTCTGATGAGTAATAAATATTTGGAAACCACAGATACTCTTCTAACCTTAAAGATGCAGAAATAGATTCGGAGGCAGGAATGAACTTGTTTCAGGTAGCAAAGCAAAGAGCAGAGCTGATACTGGAACTCAGACCGGCTCATCTTCTAAAATACCTTTCTTCATAACTCAACAGATCTGACTAGGGATATTAATTTACCTCCTGCACCACCTGCTCTTCAGAGTAACTCTAAGGTACATTTATCTCTGCCCCCTAGCATTATTTTTTTCAAGTGAATGAAGTGTTGCCATGCTTTCACAAGGTCTATGTGGGAAGGGGTCTGGAAAACACTGTGGGAGGCGGGTAATGGTGGGATAGAGATGACTGTGTTCTCTTTGCCCGACTGCCAAGGTCAGTCCACACATATACATATGTTTCTTCCTTCATCTACCTGCAGAGGTTGAATTAGATATGAACTGTACAGCTGATCTGTACATCTCCAGCTGACATGTTCACAATGTGCTAAAGAACAGAGCGCCACGGAGAAAAATGGGTGAGGTGAAAATCATTTCCATTGCTCCAGGAGGAAGATGATGGATCAATCTAGGCGGGCTCGGGATGAATGAAGTCAATGAGTTGGAAGTCCTTGCAAAGGACTGCTTTCTGCCTTTCCAAGTCTTCAGCCAGTTATACGACTGATTTTTGAAATGACCCAATAAGTTCTGCGTGTCTTGCTTCACCAAAATCACCTCTCAGCCTGCCTCTGCCACAATTTTATTAGGTAGAAAGGTAGAGAGGAGCAGCTGGAAAAGGGAAGGAGATAAGGTTCAAAGAAAAAGCTGCCCAAACCTTGCCCAGGTCGGGGTCCTAGGTGGAGACAACAAAGGCTTTGCAGGGAAGTAACTTCCTCCCCAACCACATCCCAATGGAGGGAACTAAGATCTGCCCAAACCACGCCTCTGCCTGGGGAAAGGACGTGTGCTCCCTGAGAGGGGTGACTATGTAGAAAGACCTGTAAATCGAATAGCCCCACCTTGTAAGTCAAGAGAGGTGCCTCCAGGCCACAAAGCAATATACAGGCTTCCCGACTAACAGACTGAGGCCTTTGTCTACCTAGGCTCCCGCCAGCTCCTCCCTGGGAGTGTATTCAAATTCAGCTTTCCCTCTGCCTGCTGTTGTGTCTCTACCTCAGTTCTTTGTTGCAGCGTGATGGACAGGGGAGAACAAACCTACCACTAAAAATTTGACTTTTAAATCTTGCATTATTGCTTGAAATTTCCTTATGGACTTACTTTTTTAAAAAATTCAGTTTTTGGGTAACAAGCTTTCCATGAAAACTTGATTTTGAATAGAAGAGAGAGTCATCTTTTTATTCTGGTTAGGTCTTATTTTATGTTTTTCACTGACAACAAAGCCTGCTGTCTGAAAAATTTTCTTTTATCACAAATTTCTGCCTTTTAAATGAGTGTATACACATGTGAAAATTCATCAAGCTGTAAAAAAAATTTATTAAAAAAACAATGCTTTAACATGGTAAAAAAAATTACTTACCAAAGAAAATAAAACTTTTTTTTTGCTTTTTGAATGGACTTGGTTGCCATTTTTGAGTGCAGAGAGTATTGCTGTGGGATATTTTATCTCATCTTCTGCTTCCCAGTCTCAGTTTTCCAGGTTAAGAGAGCATGTGTTACTATAAGAATGAGTTACTCTAAATGCAGGTAACATTTACTTTTTCCTTCTCACAATCGAAGCTGGATTGATGGAATAAATAGTCATTACATCTCATTAACTACATCTTCTGTTACTCCACAATTGGGAGAAATGGAAGATTTCTTTTTTTCCCCCCAGTTTGTAGAGTTTCTCATTTATATTTGGTTTGATATTCCTCCCAGTTTATATCTGGTTGCTTTGTCTCCTGATAGATTAATTCGCTCATTTACATTTGGTTTGCTTACATTTGTGGCATATTTTTTGTTTTGTTTGTTTTGTTTTTAATGTTAATTTGAGCTTTTAATAATAATAGCCAATATTTTTGAATGCTTACAATTGAGTCAGGCACATTTTATTAACCCAAGCACTGTGTTGTTTAATCCTCACAATGTCCTAGTGAACCAGAAAATACTATTATTATTCCCATTTTAGAGGTGAGGAAACTGAAGAAACAGATGAGAATGTGTAAGTTGCCAAAGATCACAACACTAGTAGAAAGACCTTAACCATTTACTGTTGTGCCCTATGTGATAAGTTAATTTTTCCTGTCTTCTGCCTGTACTTTCGGCTTGGATTTTACTCTCTAGTTAAGGTTCAAAAGGTGCATCCAAGTTGTCCTAATTCAATAGATGTCAGACATGACCAGAATCACCTGGAGGGCTTGTTAAACCATAAACTGCCACACTCCACCCACAGAGTTTCTACGTGGAAGACTGGGTGGGGCTCCAGAGTTTGCGTTTTCAGCAAGTTGCCGGCTGATGTGGGTGCTGCTGGTCTGGGACAGCCCTTTGAGGATTGCAGGTTTAGTTCATTCTCTTCAGGTAAAGTTAAAACCCTTCTGATCTAATTCCATCTGAATTGGCAAGTTAATATGTAATCAATCAACTAAAGAATTATTTTTTCTTCTAGAAACAGAAATCATGCATGATTTATGATTTTTTCTTTAGCTTTCTAAAGACTGCTGTGGTGTTAGCTTCAGACTAAAGCTATTTTCTCACGTGGAAGCGACCCTTTTGCTGAGGGAGCCACAGGTAGCCTGCGCCCAGAGACCCAGAAGTACCGTTTGTTTTCATGTCCGCAGTTGGGCACCACAATCAGCAGCCTATCATGTCGAGGAAAGCATTTAATCCTAACGGTTCAAGAACTACTGGCTTGGCTGTTTTGCAGCTCTTTCATTATGGGACCTTCCTTGTGGCAAACCTGTGTTGATAGCCTGGGTGTGATTTCGATAGTAGGTGATAATTTACCAAAGCCTTTCTATTCTTTGTTTTCAGTTAATGATTGTCTGATTGTCAGCAGTTAGTGTTTATCAGTGCCAGCTGTGCTTGTTTGCCGGCCTGCTGGTGGGATCTTGAATTGATGTCAGTTAAATGGTTTATTATGTGGAGTGCTCAGGAAAGTGTGGGGGACCGGGGAGACCGGAGTGTCCTAGGAGTTCTGACCACATGGTGTGGGTGCGAAGAGCAACACTCGTATAGGAGGTAGACAAGGACACCAAAGGGCACTGAGAGTGAAAAGGCCTGGGTGTCCCGGAGGAACATTACTGCCCTTCATCTACAACCACCCTCTGACCAATGCAGAGTCAAGAAGTGGTGGTATGATTTAAACTGTTGGTACATTTTGTAACTGAGGAAGTAACGGTATTCTAGGCTACTGCTAGTACCATGGATCATGTAATTATAAGCTATTTGAGTTGGCAAGTTCAAAAACCTTCCAGTGCACCCCACTGCCCACTAGTAGCATCAGGAAACTAGATTCAGAATAAAAATGACTTGTGTGTCTATGCTTATAAAGTATGTGACCTTGGGCAAGTCATTTTAACTTCTCAGAATATCATTTTTCTCATCCATAAAATGAGAACAACATCTTCAAAGTTGTGAAGATGAAATAAAGTGAGATAATGTATTAAAGAACAGAGTGGTTTTGTATTTGATACTCAAAATGAATTCAGCTTTGTAGCTCATATCCTAAAAGCGACCTCTGCCCCACTCAGACTGGTTTTCTCACAGTGCCATGAACATGCCACTCTGTTCTCCTTGACTTTGCTCAAAAGCATCCATGCTTTATTTTTTTTATTTTTTTTATTTACTGGGCCCAAACGTGTGGATTTGGCATCTCCTGGTATAGCTCCACTTTCTGTTCTTTCTCAGAGCAGAGGAGTCAGCTGAGGGGTGGGGACTGACTGCACATAGACAGTCCAGTATAAAATCACTCAGTCACTAGTTTCTCACTCTCTCTCTCTACCCTCTGTGTTGGGCACTGAGCATCCCCGAGAAATAAGGGCTCCTTCCTGCCCTTAGCTCCCAGCCATTCAACCAGGATGCTAACTGCACTGCCACACTGCTGCCTACAGAATGGTCCCAGCAGAACGAAACTTCTAAATCTGGGAAATGCTCTCATGTCAAGTCTGACAAAGGAACATCTAAATGGTGGGGAAAATGTGCACACCTGATACCATATAGAACTAAGTGGGGCATGCTGAAATCATAATGAGAGTATTTATCCTTCTAGTCTGCCAGTTTATAGATTGACAGATCAGCCAATGCTGAGTTTCATTATAGATTTGCTATTATATTTCACCTTCTTTTTATTCTATAGCTGCTTTAAAGATTGTATTTTCTATTATGGCCTGCCCTGCAGAGGCTGTTTGGACCCTTATTACTTACTAGCAAAGCTGCCCCTCTGTAAATTGCAGATCTGTGTCCCAAATGGATGTGTCATAAAGAATATTTTTATTAGATTTCTCTCAGTTACTGGTTTGAATATAGACAAAGTAACCCCTGGGGCTCATACTGAGGAAGCAGTTATTTACCATGCTTAATAACTGTAACAAATCAAGCCCTTCATTATGCTACAGTGCCTGGCATTGTGTTACATACACACCCATTTATTGTTAGCAGTAAATTTATGTGGTAGGTATTATTAATCCTGTTTTACAAGTGAAGTAGCCAGTGTTCAGAGATGTTCCGGAAATACTGGAGGAGCACAGATTGGAATTTCAGACTTCAGTTCTTAGCCCAGTTTTGTATCCTGTTGTGTCCTTGGGTAAGTGGAGCAAGCTTGAAAATCCTCCATAAAATTCACCCTCGAAGTGTGGCTTTGAGAGTTAGCTATGATAATGTTCGTGGAGTGCTCAGCACTGGCTCAATTCTTAGAAAGCACATATTAAACATTTGCTCTCACCAATAAAAGGTACAGGCAAGATTCACACATGGAGCGTTCCATTTCCTAAGTCTATCCTCTTGAGCCCAAGGCTATGTTTGTTGCCATTTTCATGCTGAATTAAAATCTTATACAGCAGGTGAGTTTTGCTATTTATGAAGGGATCACAGCAAGTTTTATTTCTGAAGTGGAATTGGATGGTTTCTACTCTTTATGGGCCTAGGAATAGTGTTTAGGACTTCTGTCACAATAATAAAAAGAAGTACTATTTTTTCTGATGAGTCTATCTGGAGGATTTCATTAAATATGGATTCAATTTTAAAGAAACACACATATGAAAATTTGTGTTCACAAAAGAAAACAATAGGGTAAAAGAAAGTTGTGTGAGTTAGTCACCAAATCTAGTTTGTCTTCTTGAGTTTACAGCATATCCCAGACTCCTGGGACTGAATTCAGCCAATGGAAGATGAGTGGAATATGGCTTATGTAAACCTCCCAATAAGGTAGTCTCCATGCTTTTTCCTTCCTGGCTGAACGGAAGGCAGACATGGGGACCTTGGAAGCCACCTGCAGAAGATGGCAGAGCCATATATGAAATATACCTGGGTCTCTTTGGATCATGTCTTGGGGATATCCACCTGTGCATCAAAATACCCAAGTGGCATTTACTTGAGCAAAACATAACTTTCTTTTGTGTTGGGGACATTATCCCTTTGGGATTTGTTTGTTACGTCAAATTAATAAAGAAAAGTTTCACAAACTTTGGCAAGTAGGCCAGTCAGATTGACTTGTAGCTGAAGAACTCCTTGCGTTCTTCCCCTCTTTGCTCAGTTAAGGTTCCCCACCTGTCTGCAGGAAGAATGAGCCCGCACATGGCCCTGGAGATCACCTTGAATGTCTTCCTCTTCTGCCTACTTGCCGGCCCATGAGGATTTTTGCACACCTCCCATAAGGATTGGCACGTATCCATTAACTTTTCTCCCCCAGCCTTCTGCTTTCAGTACCACGTAAGTACTCTTCTGTATTGTATAGCATATATCACTTAGTACAAGTCAGACTGAATTTGAAATTTAATTCAGCTCATAGTTGCTTCAAACATAGGCAGAAAAGTAGGCTGGCAAGACCTGAGGGTTAGTTCCACTTCCACTGCTTAGTGATCATGTAGCCTTGGGCAAGCCTATCTTTCTCTTAAACTCAGTTTCCTTGTCTGTAAAATGCAATTAATTCCTGTGCTGCTTCTCTCCCTGAGATGCCTTAAGATGGACATGTGGTTTACGAGAGTGTTTTTAAGGAATTAGAACATGTTCTGCAGGACACTGTAACTATTATTTATATAAAATAATAATGTACACATTGGAGTTTTTATAGTAAAATGGTAATGTTTAGTCCCACTACGAAAGATTTCTTTTTATTTGTGAAAGGCAGTGTGGAGTATTAAAATAAACTGATAGACAGCTTTATTCGAATCTCATATTCCATAGCTTACCAGTTGTATAAACTACTAATTCATTGCATGAAAACTTCTACGAGTTGGTTTTATCGGCTGTTAAGTTGTGGATAATAATGCCTATTTTGTGGAGTGTTATGAGACCAAATGAGTACTTGTAAATTAGGCACTGAAAAATATAAAAATTAATATATTTGAAAGATTTGCTACAGGCCAGATCTTCCCAGCATTAGTGACTGTTTACATGCATATTAGCAAATATTTAACAATGGTGATAAGGGAGCAAACTTAATATTGAAAAATTAGAAGTCACAATCTGTTGGAGGTCATTTGAAGCATCTTAGAAAGTATAAGGCCAACCAGTAGGGTATTTTTTTGGCTGACTTATAATTTCTAATTATATGTGGTGTCTGTAAGAGGAATGTTTTGCATAGTGTTTACTTGTGCTGAGGAGTGCAGCGATTCACAAGCAGGAGTATCTGGTATTAAGTGGGGACTGAAGCCTACAGAGGCAGGGTCACATCAGGGGACCTTGTCATCACCCAGCTCTTCCAGCCACTCTTTCCCGTTCCAGCTACTTCAGTGCTGCTCTTCAAATTCCTGTGGTCTCTTGCCGATTAAGCTTGACTATCACATGAAAGCTTTCATCCAACTACATAGGCAAATAAAGACTATCCTCCCTGCTTCATTTACTGCCTCCCCTCCAAGCGTTTCAACAAAATGTGTGAGATCATTACTGATAGTAATAATGATAAACCTCACACACTTTAAATCTGAGAAAAGCTTTTACAGTATTCACGTATCATTCTCCACTAAGTATGATGGAAGAAAATAAATTGGAGTGTGTGTATCAAATAAGGAGTTGTGGCTCCAGCTGAGCCAGTGTATGTGTTGATGGGGGAATTAGAAGGGAGGAGGAGGTAGAAAGCAAGGAGATAGCTGAGGGTGTGGAAATTCCGATACACATGATCTGTGAGGGAAAGATCGAGGAGAAAAGGGAAAACTATGATGAGAATTTTACCAGCTATCCCAAACTAGTAGGGAAGGGAAATACACCTGTCTGTGTGTGTTTGTCTGTGAAGGACATTTGTGTGTTATCCAAGGGCTTTGTTCTGGAATGAAGCTGCCTGCTGATTTCCTGTGTGACATTCAGGGAATATGAGGTTCTTTCTTTTTACAAGTAAATATTTGAATTACCTAACCCTAAAATGTCTGTGAAGAGATTTATGGTTTATGACTAATTCTGTGTTATTGATGGGCAAGACATAGGAGAGAGAAATGGAATCCAGAAGTAATCTGCACAATTCATTTTAATCCACAGTTTCAAATGACAGAATTGCTAACAAGTAGCAGAACTGATGGATTTAGTGTTGCCTCCGACCTGCCTGGCACTTCTCCCGGAGAAGGAACTAATGCAAGACTGAAATGGCGCAAATCAGTGAGCAATAGGGATGACAGAGGGATCAAAGGCCTTAGAAATTTGCATGCTGCGTAATTAACACTGAACTGATTTTTTAACCTATCGTTTTATCATTCCTGCACAATCAGTAATTAGAGGTAGAGGAAAATGCCCCTCACTATCTCAGGACTATCCGTGGCACCATTCGTCCTAACAGCTATTGTCTGGAGTCTCCAATCTTACATTCTTTTTCCTACTTTCTTCAGCTACTTTCCTAAATAAATATTTTTGCCACAGCAAAACTGGAACACTATCTCCATGCTGCATCTTTGCTTCATTAGAAATCCCTTTCTCTTTCCCTGTTTTTGTAAGTCCTTCTAGTTTTTAAATACCCAAGTCAAATCATCTTTTCCATGAAGCCCTTTTACAATCCATGTTTGTCTACTCCTAAATTTTGGATGTTGACCCATCCCTTCTGTTTCAGATGCTCAGCAACTGCAGGCTGAGTCCTTTCTGGTCCTTCCAGGAAGTAAGAATGACAAGAGCCTCATTTCCACAATTTTTGGAATTCAAGCTCAGTCTTTTTTCCATAGACTGGGGAGCTAGTGTGCTGGGGAGTAGTCTTCTAATTCCCAGCCTTTTCTGTCTCCCCACTGCACCTTCCCCCTTGGAGTCTCTGTTTATATACTCTTTTGCCTCTGTTGTGTGGCCTACCATTTCAGTTTCCTTCTGAGTTTGAATCCCAGTGCTATTGTTGAGGTCCATAGAACTTACCTAGATCACGTTAGCACTCTGCTTTTGCAGAGTGTGGCACTAGATATTACTTTGGTTATTTCTCTATTCTGCGAAATGAATGTTCACCTGGGATGATCTTCCATCTTTTTTCCACTCAATTAAGTGGCCCTTAATTCCTAGTCACCACCTGCCATGCCATCTACTCCTCTGGCTACCTGTGTGACCATTCAAAAGTTATTTCATCTTTTAAAGCCTTACTTTGTTCATGTAGAAATTGGCATAGTAATACCCACTTCATAGGAATGTTGTGAGGATGCACACCTGTGTTAATCTTTGGGATGTTGCCTGCCACATAGTAACACTCAAAAAATTCGCTCTTACTATTGTTTGTGTTCTTAATATCAATAAAATACCATATCTGTTGAGCTGTGGTCTAAAATCTTCTGCTTAAATTGCACTTGAACTTGCCATGCTCTTTGGACATTAGCTGCCTCTGTACCCAGGATCATTTCCCCAGACTTCATTTCAATCGGCCTTAGATTTTTCCTCTCCTCCAGAGTGGATCTGCCTCATACTTAAGAGTGCTTGAGTCCTGACATTATAGGACTTTGTACACATGGCCTTAAAATTTAATTACTCATTTTTTTTTCTTCTCTGCTAACTTGTAGGCTCTTAATGGCCAGCAATCTCATCAATTACCTTCTGTGTCTCTTAATATATCTTATATGTGGAAGACCCTCAATTATGTATATTTTTAATAATTGAAAGATTGTCCATTCAGAAAATGATGCACATCTTATAATTTAACCCTTCAACACTTCAAGTCAATGTAACTATTGGAAACAAGGATTTTTATTTCCAATTCCATGTTTATTGAGTTTTATAAGTTGCCAATCCTTAGTGTGTTAGAAAAATGCAGTTAAACTAAATTCAACAATACATAATGATTACTTACTATAGGCTAGTCATTGTTGCAGACTTTGGTGATAATGAATAAAAAACAGACTGAGTCATTGCCCTTGGCCATATAAGAAAGAATAAACATATGGATTCAAATTCTTAGATGTATCCATTCAAGGTCATTTAATAGCTATTTGAATACCTATTATGTTCCTAACTGAAGACTGGAATTGAAGACTAATTCCTGGAACATGACACAGAAATTCACCACCAAGGTATTCACATTTAGTGTACATGCTATTATTATCCCTTAAGGTTTTCAGACTTATTTTCTACACATTCAAAAATCCTATGAGATAGGCATAGCAAACCCAATTAAACCATATTTTCAGATGAGGAAATTAAGAATTAGAGACATAACTGACTTGTCAAAGATCATAAAATGAGTAAGTACCATGGTTAGATCTAAAAGGCAGATCTCTACATCAAACAATCAGTATATTAGTTTAAACCATATAAAACTGGTATTTTTGCTTATCAAATCTGATTGAATATTGTTAGTTATATATATTTGTAATATAAACAGGGTCTATGTAGCTTCAGAGAGACATGGAAAAAACGATGGAGAAAGTAGAATTTAATGTAGACATTGGAAAATTGATACAATATTATTGGAAGAAGGTAATCAAATAAGTAAAGGTGAACAAGAGGTTAGGTGAAACTCTCAAACTTTATCTGTGGGAACTTTGAGTGGACCATTTTGCTAGATTGGGGATCTAGCAAAAATGTGGGTTTTAGGTTTTGGAGAGTCTTGAAAAAATAAATCTAGCAAGAGCTTGCATGGTGTTTGGTAGCTTCTGGAGAGACTTTCTTACCTTACATTGGAATAACAATATGGAAGCCATGAGCCAGGAAGGATGTGGGGGAATGCACACCTGTGTGAGCATGCATACGCAAGGATGCATCAGATGGAGCAGTATGGAGAGACCCTGGAGTGGGAGCTTGTTAGAAATCAAGTTCAGAAGTTCAAGGGTGATGTAATGTTGGTAGCAGTCCTGGCAACTGGAAGGACAGGATCTGATTGTGGGTCATTTCATGAGAAGAATGAAAAGGACATGGTAATTGATTTTGCATAGTGAGAGAGAAAAATCAAAGATGACTGTTAGGATTCAAACCCAGGGGACTAAAATAGATGAAGTCACAAACAAAGTGGAAAGTTAGGAGGAGGAGATTGTTTGGGGGAGGAAAGGTGATATGAGTTAAATTTTGGAGTTTCAGCAGCCAATATTTAATGAGACGTATCCAGTAGGCAGCTAGAAATATGGGTACTAGTTCTGGAGAAGCTGGGAACGGAGTCACACTTGTCGAGGTAATGACCAAAACCATGGTATTAAATGAGCTCACTGAGAAAGATGACATTGTAAAGGATGGCAGTCAAGGATAGGAACTTAGGAATGCCTGGGTTTGAAGGAATGTGTAGAAAGCACAGCTAGGCTAGGAGACAAAGCAGAAATACTCAGAAAAGTGTCGTCATAGGAGTAAGTTTATCAAGATCTGGTGACAACTGACCCTATCAAATCATTGCAGCAGTTTCAGTGAAGATGAGGGCAGAGAAAAGGCCACTTTGTGAATATTTGCCAAGAAGGATGCCATAAATGACCCTTAGAGGATTTTTCTTTTCTATGTAGTAGTTCCAGGGGAAGACAGACGCTAAGGTGTAAAGAATAACTGATGAAAAAATCAAAGCAAGGTGTGTGGCCCATTGTTTTTGAAGGTCTGACACTGTTGGAAGAAAGTTGATTTGACCATACTGGGTGTTGAATTATTTTGAAAGCTATTTTTGGAGTGTTTCTAAATATATATCTACATATCTATATATCAATATATATCTTTGGAGATTCAGGGAAGATTCAAGGTTCTGTCCTTTCTGTTAAATTTGGCAGAAATTAGATGGCGGTTTCTAAAGTTATTAAGGGGAAAGATATAGATAGTGTGATTTCAAAAAGAAACTTTTCCTAATGAAAGTGCACAAAGTAAATGAAATCAAGTAACAAATGTAATGCTAGAAAAATTAGCTCCTAGGAGATAGGAATACTGAGCCATTGCTTTCTGGTGAAGCCCATCACACTTTTTAATAACTTTCCACTATTGCAACCAGTTATACTATTTTTTTAAATAGTGATTTAGATATGCAGGATTATTGAAAGAATGCAGTTGGTCTTACATGATCAAAATGATGAGACAGATTTTTTCTCATGTGGCTTGTGGAATTCTTTCTGCTGCTCTACAGTAACATATACAAATAACTTGCTCAGATTCTGTTAGAAAAGTTTTTTGCATGTATTTTATTCACACATACACACACATCTATATATATCACAATTTCTCTTTAAATTACAACCAAGATATGAGCCATGAGTGAATTGCTCCATTGCTAATGAAAAAACATAAAGTTAACAATCTAGAAATCTTAGCTTTTTTTCCATGTCAGAAAAGAGTATGTTTGTGATCAGAAGTATAAAGCAGCATTTTGTTCAAAACAATTTTTCTGCCATTAGTAGGATAGGCTCACTTCTGTGCTGGACAGTGTGTAGCACAAGTATACTCTCTAGAAATACACAGATGAATCTAGAGTAGAAATAATACTATTGGCACATTATATGCCAGACACTATTCTAAGAATGTTAGATAGATGAACTCACTACATCCTTCTGACATCCTCATGCAGTAAACCCTACCACCATCATTTTATAGATGAAGAAACTGAGGTACAGAGATGGAAAGAGATGATGTTGCTAGAAGTCAGTAGAGCTGGGATTTGAATCCAGGCAGTCTGGTTTAGGAATAGAAGCTCTTAACCATTACGTCATGCTACGTGTAAAGGCCATTGGCATTCTTCAACTAAAAAATCTGCGTTGAAATGATCTCACGGCAGGAAGCTAACCAGAAGTTATTTTGGGTGACAGCATTTGTATTCACTCCAGGAAGGCGGACTCAGAGCAGATAAGAGTGCTACTTTCTTTGGGGATAAATTGACTGTAGCAACTATAAATGCCTTATCTTGGAAGGTATTTCTTTTTTTAGTACTAGGAAAAGATTAACAAAAACTCCTCTGGAAATGAAGAAAACGAGTTTCCTTGGACCCTAGATATCAGCACAAATCCTGTAATAATTGCATATTGCCACCCCTGCGTTTCACTGTGGGAAGCTTGGACTTAACTGCAGTTACCTTACTAGCTTCATCCTGATCATTAGCTAAATGGTAAAGTCCCAACAAAACAGGACAGATGTGTACATGCATGTCCTGCTCTGCATGTGGCAAATGAAGGACAGTAAACATACAGGGAGAGTCACATCTGAGTACTCAAGTGACAGGACGAGTGGAAGCCTGCTGAGAGGAGGAAGAAGCTGATGGGAAGGGCTGGTCAGCCTAGTTGTAGGGAAGAGTGCACGGGCCAGATTTGTGGGAATATTTCAAATCTGTTAACTGATCTGCTTAGTTTAATTCATTGATTTACTCAACAGCCTCACTGCCTGGGGAAGAAGCGAATGAGTCTCAGAATGCTACCATTTCACAAATTCTCCAGATGATCAAACTTGTTCAGACTTTCTGGCAGTAGATTGAAAACTGATGGGCCAAAACTATGAATATAGCCCAGATATATTTGACTTTCACTAATGTTCTTATTCGTACTCCATGGGAACTGCCTCTCTGCCACATATACTCCCTCCTCGATCGTTTGTGTGGTTTGCAGGAGGCAGGGGGACTGCTAATGCTCCTGCTTGTTATATTTTCTTGTTCTTAATTCTGGGTTCCTAGAGGACAGAATCTAGGTCCTTTGCGTATGCCATTGGCTAAGCAATAGGGGTGACAGGTGTGGAGTAGGGTCTTGGGAGGAACATGGTAATAAAAAGTAGTTAGGAAGTGCATGGAGAAAAAATGGTCTTTTTTGAGCCAATATAAATTGTCTCCAGGACATAATATATGATTTTATATGAGACATTACACATTATCATTCTAAATATTACACTCATGGGTTGGCAACTTGTTCTACAAAGAGCCAGAGGGAATATATCCTAGGTTTTGCTGGTCATGTGGTTTCTGTTCCAACTATTGAACTCTGCAGTGGTAGTGTGAAACAGACATCGGTACTGCAGAAACAAATGGGGGTAGCTGTCCCAATAAAACTTTACGTACAGAACCAGACAGTGGGCCAGGCCAAATCTGGCTTAGACTGGTAGAGCCCTGGTTTAGTTCATACACACTTACATTCATATATATGTACATATGGGGACTGAAAAACAGTTTCTCACTGTTTTTTTTTCTTAAAATGTTTCTTACTTTGATCAGACTTCTGATCTGACTTCAGATTCTCATTTGTATATTAAACATCTGTTTGGTTAGTGCTAAAGGTGTCAAGCATTGTTCTAAACATACAAGGGTAAAGAGAAAAGGGTAGTTTCTTCGCTCAATAACCTCACTGGCTGATGAAGAAGATAGGTAAATACAGGTAAATACAAATGCAATATAATGTGTGCTTTATATATAATTTGCTGAGGGAAGCACAGAGAACGAGTTACTAGTCCTTCTTTTGAGAAAGGAATGCCTGGAAGAAATCTTAAGCAATTGGTGAGATTTAAGAGTTAGTCAGAGAAAGAAGGGGCTGGAACATATGAGAATGGGGCTGAGTGGTGCTGGAAGAGGAGTTACAGTGAGGGACCAGACCTTAACAGGCTTGGCGTGTCTTCCCAGAGAGAGAATCTTACTTGGTTAAAATAATGTGTCTTCCATGAAAATCTTCTACAAATTCCCTGTGAATCTATTTATAACCTTCTTGTGCTATATCACCTTCTGCCTTGTGTTATACTTATTTTGCACTTGTCTCCCCCATGCTTGTTTTGTTTAATTTTCCTAGAAAATAGGACTCTTATACAAATTTGTATTTCTCCTAATCCACAGGTTGTATGTTTGGTTGGGTCTTGAGACTGTGTTATTGCTTAAATTTAATTCCCACTCAAGTCTTTGTCTCCCCTTACTCTGTCTGACCAAGACTCTGAGAGGGACACTTTGCTGTCCATTTCAGTTTTGTTTCTTATTCCCAGTACTCAGATCTGGCCCCTGACACATAGGTAGGACTCTAGAAAGTGAATATTGACTGACTTCATTAAGAAGAGTGATATAAGAAAATGACTACATCAAATGCAGTAGATTCCCTAGTTAGGTGCAAAGAGAATGTAAACAGTTAACTAGAGCAGGAACTCTGGCTTTAAAATTTGATTTTAAAAGAGATCTTAGTGCTTTCGTTTTCAATTATGTGCTTGAAAAGTAACTTACTTGAGATGAGGAAAGAGAGTACAAAGTGGTACTTTGGAATTATGTTCTATATTGTTCTGGGTAGCTTCAGTAGGTTGTTAAATGTCCAACTGGGGGCAATATGGAGGAAAGAGTTAGTGATGGAGAACTAGGTTCAGAAAAATCTGAAGGGGAAAGGAAGTTGTGAGAACATGAGTGGAATTTGTATGACCCTATTGGGCATCAACTCCAAACTATACACTGCAATGTAATTCTGATCTAGAAATTGGAGGATAAGCAGAGAAGGGCTCTTGCCAGGAATGAGTTTGGGTGTGATCTCCCCACCCAGAGATTTGGCACTGCCTCTAGCTCATGAGGAAGACCAGTCTTTTATTTTGGAAAATCTCTGCATTACCAGAAAGGTCTCTTGGCTAGAGGAAAAGATCACTGTCCATACTTTGGGGAAAGGTCTTCTCTACATATTTCTAGTCATGCTCATGAGCTAGCAACAGCCAGAGAAGATTTTAGACTAAAAGGTAGACATAGACACAACTGGTAGAAAATTAAACAATGACTTTTGGAGGTGCAAGGACTGAGTTTTTGCCAGCCAAGGTAGAGTTGCAGATGTCACAAAAGTATAATTATTTGATAGGTTTCCAACCCACAAGGAGGAAAGAAATAATTGTTGTTGGCCTCCTGTGGTGGACTATATTTCTCAAAGATGGCTGTCCTGCATGTTCTTGTACACTGATACTTTGCTACTGTCCCATTGAAGGAGTCTGGTTCCCCCACCCTTGACTCCAGGAGGGCTTGCTGTAGTAGTAGAATGGGTGGAGGTGATGCTGTATGACCTTTGAGGTTAGCTCATGAAAGGAGAAGCAGCTGCTCCCCGGCTCACTGTTAAAAATCATGTTTGGAGTCCTGAAGTACCAGGTCTAATATCTGACTACCCTGGGGGCTGCCATGTTCTTTCCAAATTCATGACCCACAGAATCCATGGCAGAGTATGATGGTTGTTGTTTTATGCCACTAAATTTTGGGTGATTTATTATGCAGCAATAGTAACTAGAACACCTACCATACGTCAGACACCGTGCTTAGGTTTTTATGTATCTTATTTCACTCAATCTTCAAATCAATCCTTAAAGATTAGTCTTGAGACCTCACTTTTCTACATAAGAAAATATCAAAGTGGGGAGAAGTTAAGAAATGTACCCAAAGTTATAGCTATTAAGTGGAAGAACCAGGATCCACAAGGTCTAGCCAACATCAATGCCTATAACCTTCAGTGCTACTAAGAAGTGTTTCCAGTCCAATGCTAAGAATCACCTGGTAAATGCTGATGTCCAGGCTCAATCTTAATTTTATAGAATTACTTTAAACAAATATCTCAGGATTTTTTTTTTTTCATCAGTGGGGAAGTTTGATGACATGATCATATGCCACCACAAGAGCTGAACTGAATTCTCTAATACTGCAGCCCTTTAGTGACACCACTACGGGAGAGAACAGCAGTGTTTGGCAGGGAAATGGCACTCATTGACTGAGTGCTATAATATTGAATTGGCCTTTGCAAAGGATCTAACACTGGCCACTCAAGAGTGTGTTCCATGAATCAGCAGCGGAGACAGTAACTAGGACCTTGCTAGAAACACAGACTCTTAGGCCCCCTCTGGGGCCTATTGAGTCAGCATCTTCATTTTTAGCAATATCCCAGGTGTTTCAAATGTACAGTAGAAGTTGAGGAACACTGATTCAACTGATTCTGGTATTCATTTAAGAAAACTTCCCAGTGATGGGATAGTTGGGCTGTTTGCACTGAATTCTCCAATGTGTTACTGTGAGAAAACTTAAAGAACTCCCAGGAAAATGGGTCTACAATGCAGAGATTGTGTCTTTGAGGAAGTTTTCTTGGAAGCTATAGAAATAGACAATATGAGCTCTGAAACCTTGTGGTTCTCTTCTGTGCTAACGAAAGGTAATTCTGCCATGAGTACCTTGCCTGGCAAATTATTTCCTCACTCTTTCCCAGATATTCCTACCTAGTGAGCAGTCTGTCAGAAAGAGAACAGTTTTATACATGACGGATTTGTAAAAGGAATCAACAACTGTTCTGCTAATTTGTTTTCAAGCAGGGTCAGAAGCATCTATTTAATCTATTTATCTACATATCGTCTTTATGCAGTTGGTTTATATGCATACGGCCCAGCCATTCCTGTGAAATGGTGACTAAAGCACTCTTCAAGGAAGTCTAGAAAAACTCCATTTTCTCACAGATTTACCTCTTTTATAATTAATGAGCCTGCAGTATACTAATCTATAATTGTAAACACATGTGATTTCGAATCCATTTGTTACCACACACACTGCCTTTGACACGAGAACTTGCATTATGCATCAGCAAGGAGGGTTCAACAAATGAGGACGGCTCAGTATAATCTCTGCCTCCCTAAGTTCCAATGAATGTAAGCATGCAGCTGGGGAATAGCGTGCACACTACATGTGAGGGGAGAAAAATCCTCAGAATTTTGTTTAATTAAATGGCATTTTGTGATCACCCTTGATGTCCAAAGCATCACCTTCACCATCTTTAAAAGAACTGCCCTTGTGGCCCCTGGCCTCTGGATGGTATCGCAACCTACACGATAAGTTGTTTTTTTTTTTAAGTCCTTTTGTAAAAAGTCTTTTAGTGAATGACAATTTCCTGCTCTATTTTGGTAATAAGATCCTATGGGTAGAAATTTTTCTTAGTATCAGTTAAATTCCCTTTTACAGTCAGTTCCAAGGAAGGAATGAGTACTTAGGCCCATGTTTTTTCTGCTTTTGCCTTTTCTTAAAGGTGTTATTTTCTGTCCTTTTAATTATCATTACAGCTGTCATCTGAACCATATTCCTCATGTTTTATTATCTATCTAGCTATCTATTTATTTATTTATTTATAATAAATGTAGAGCTCAGGAGGACATGTTATATTGCATAGGGTTCTGCCTGTATTGAGAATAATGGGATGATTACCTGTTTGGGATTCATTCAACGAATACGATTTCTATATTGTCTGTGAATTTTTATTGCTTTTTAAGGAAATAACTTGGACCAGGTACATAATCAAATTTCTAGTGTGGATAGTATTGATTGTTATTTATTTGGGGCCAGTAGGATTGTACTAATAAAGGTCAACTCTCGGGAGCTTTTTTACATGGGCGAATAGCAATATAGTAGAAATATATTAAATTAAGACCAGAAATCCTGACTGTCTAATTAATGAGATCTGTGCCCTTAGAATGAGCACATAAAGACTACCAAAAAATTCCTAATGCATGCAGCATCAACAATGGTGCAACATGAGCCTCCTGCTGTGTGTAACCCACTACTGGGGCATTGCACTTGTGAGCCATTTCACTAGTATCATGGACTAACTAGAGGCTTCCTAAAGGCCAGCATCCTAGCCATCCCTGTAGTCACACATACAGTCCCTGACCTGTATCAGGTGCTCAGTAGTGCATTTGAGAAAAAAGGAATGGATCTAATAACTAGATAAGTCTGGCAACTGGAATGCATGAGCTCATGCAAAGGCTGCATGATGAATAAAGGCTCTAAAAGACAGAATGTGTACATCATAAAGAGAAATCATTCACAAATTTGCTAGATCTCTGAAATCATTTTTAAAAATTAGAACTTTCTGAGGACAACCCAGGAGAATAATAAATCAAAACTAGTGGTGGGGAGGGGGCAGGGAAAAGGGACTATGAATTTGTATTTTTTACAAGCATCTCTGAGGATTCTTATGACGAAATGGGTGTAGGGTACACTGAGGATTCTGCCCAAACTCAAAGGTCCCATCCACCTTTCAGTTTCTCTGTTCTAAGACACCTTTTTCACTAGGGGCCTAGTTCTCCACAAGGAGAGATGTTGACTTGTTGAACTTAAGTTCCCACCAGTTTGAGTCACCCAGAAGTCCATGCTTCCTCTGGTATCTTTAATGCCTCTCTGCGGTGGTCCTCCCCAAGGTGCTCAGTGCCCTCGTACTTCCTAACGTGGCAGCTTAGGACTTTCTCTGTGATATCGACCAGATGGGTCTTCTCTTCCTATAGAGTGCCTCCCAACACTGGTCCAGCCTTTCTCTTTCAATTCAAAATGCATCTGTTTCAGGCATCAGCTCCTTGACAAGGTTGCGAGTGCTCTTTAATAGACATTTTAAGAAGATAGGTCCTTACAAAGATGGCTGGAACAAACATCTATTGGCAGACATTTAACCTCTTCTGTTGGCTGGTAGATATTTATGGTTCCTCTCAGATCTTATGGTACAGCACAGTATTTTTCTCAAATCCAAGTATATATATGTATTTTTTTCATGCCTTATTTTAGGTTTAATCCCATGGCCTAAATTTAAGATCTGAATTACCAAGTTGGAATTTCAGAATAGCAGTGAAATTATTGAAATATCTATGAAATAAAAAGCTATTCTTTATAAAGGGGAATGCATGTTATGTAGATGTATATAGATATGATTTGATCAGATTCCTTATTTATGCCAGGGAAGGGCAGAAATTTGCAGGTTTTTAGGGGTCAAATGAATGACTTCTAGATTTTTCCCTTATGTGGTATTTCATCCAAGAGGCCATGAGGAAGAAATTAAAAACTCATCAGCAAACCAGCGTGAAGGCTGAGATGCTGTAAGCCTGTTAAGTACTATGCTCCTGTATAACCCCTTTTGAACTCTTCTGTTGGGTAGATTAATTTGCTACCTATTTGGTCCTGAGTGATAGGGATTCTTGGGAGGACAGCTGTCTGTATAGGCAGCGAGCATGAATGTGAGTGCATAAGCCAGGTGCATGTCAGTAACCCGGACAGCTGATATGGGAGACATTCATTTCCCATTGGGGCCTGAGACAAGCAAAGACTTGACCTAAACTACCTAATCAGTCCCCTCTCTGTTCCTACACCTTTGCTTCTCTCTCTCATAGCACACAGGCTTGTTTATTGTTGTCTGATTCTACCACAAGGTAAATGCTGAAAGGCAGAATTTTGCTGACTTACATGTCCCCAGTATTTAAAACAGTGCTTGCCACATGGTACTCAATATTTGTTGAGTGAAAGAGTGAGTGAGTGAATACTTCCACACAAATCCTACTTGCGGACATGATATTTCAGGCATTAAACATTTGTGACATACACTGTGATGTGCTGTGTTAGTTCACACTTGATTTGCAGCTATGCTTTGCTCTTTGTGGCTCTCTCTGGAAAAATACAGATTGAGAAGGGGATAGGTAGTTCACAAGGAGTGGCTGGGCTCTGTCATACACATCTAAGGGCATGGCCAAAACATGCAGACTTTACTCTTATTTCTTGGTAGTGTATATCTGTGTTATGTGTGTGTGTGTATGTGTGTATATGTGTGTGTGCACATGTGCATTTTACATTTTCAGATTTCAAATTCACTCATCTACTCCCATGACTTGACTTGTTATCTCTGTTCCAACTTCTCCTCATCTTCAGATGCCTAAAGCTGTTATAACCAATGGCACCATAAGAATGTTTGCTTTACAACTCCACTGTCCAATGGCACCCTCATTTTGGAGTCTCACTCCCACCTCAGATACAACATGCTCAGTATGATACTTTTGATACTGCCCCCTTCCCGATGAATGCAGAAACATTTTTGATCCCGCCTTGCCAGCCAGTCAGTGCCATTCAGAGCCCCAAAGCAGTGGTGGCTCAGTCCTGGACTCATTTAGGAGACACAAGAAGGCCTTTGTTTTCCTGTCAACACAATAATCCTGACAAAGCAAAGAAGTTGAGAATTCTAAGGTTACTTCACTAATTATTCTAAATTCGTGTATTTAATATAGGATGCCAAGGCCTTGAGGGGTTAAATGAGTTGCCCTTGGCTACAAAATAATTAATAGCATTTATGTTCCTGGCACCCAGGTATCCTGATTTCTAGTTCTATGCTCTTTTCTCTACACCGTCGCTCCCACTATGCAGACTTGCCTTTACAGCAATGGGTGTTTGCTGTGTGAGAATATCAGAACAAATGATCCCAGCACTAGTATGGTTGGAAATAATACCCCTGTCCTCTCTAGCAAAATCAGCAATTAGTCTCAAGTATTTGGAAACAAAGCTACATCTAGTAGAAATCCTGTTTGAGACCTACCAAGGAGATATGGGAGTGTCCTTTCAGTAATCCTTATCTTATGATCTCTCTCTCTCTCACACACACACACACACCTCATGTATTATTCTTACTCAAATGGTCAGATTGTAATAAATCAGAGAACAAACAGTGCCTTGTTTATTTTTTAGTATTTATTTAATTGACTAGGTCTTTACATTCAAATTTTGGGGAGTGGTTAGTTAAGATAAATCTTATAACATGTGGATGCATGATGTAGAATTCATGCATGGATAAGAATGCTTGCTTTACAACTCCAAGATAAATGCCAGACTGAAAAAATGACTTCAGGTCAGGTAGGCAGAAGAATGTAAATGGTAGTAGATTTACATTTCCATTTTTATTTTTTAAAAAATTCTTGCTAATAAGGCATATATGAAATCTAAAATATCACACTCAGCAACGAAGACATTAATTTTGCTTATACAACACTATTCACACTTGTAGGATTTCTGACAGTTTCAGGAACCCATGAGAATTAAGAGGTCTCTAGGAAATGAATGCACATCAATAAAATACCCTTAGTGAGGCTTTTTTTTCTTTTTTAAAAAGCTGATTCCATATTTTCTACTTACAGTCAGTAGACAGTAAAGTGTGGTATGTGCGATGTTTTACAATGACTTTTGATGTTTTCTTCCTGTTCTAAATATTCCCTTTGTGCTTTTGAAATAAAAAAATGTGCTGCAGAGTTTTACTTCTTCTTTAGTATTTCAAAAACCCTTTCCTCAGCGCTCATCTCCTCACACACAGACTTCAGTGAGCCTTAGCAAACCCTGACCTCCATGTCTCCAAGTAATGTGATGCATTTCCCCCTACTGCTGTTGGCTTCTAGAAGGTGAGGCATTTAAAAATGGCTAACCATACCCCAGTATCCTCATCAATTGGGAGAGGAATTGATGCCCTTTTTTAGTGTTCATATTATTTTAAATGAACAATAAAAGCTTCAAATATGTGATAATATATAAATTTATAAATTTTAGATTTTTATTAGTATAGACATCTAAAATTTAGATCAGCTCAGGCAAAGGTTCTTCCTTCATAAGGAGAGATTGTTGAATAAAAGTGGACAGAAGAATGAAACAAGATCAAATGATAGCCGCTTGCTGATTATTATTCTGCTGTCTGTCTGTATCTATCAGCTTGTAGGTAGTAAATGCCATTATGAATTTAAATAAAAGTCACTGCTCACCCATACTTGAAAAGAAGTAAGAGGAAACAATTTGGTATATTTCATTGTGGGGACATGGCATTTGAAAGCAATTAAGTTCATTTCTTTGACAATAACATCTCTTTTTGACCTAAACTGAAATGAATTCTGTCCTGTGGTGGGTAACAAGGACTTCGTGGGGTGGTAGCACAGCCCAACAATAAAATAGCCAGACTTAAAACTAAGCAAGTGGTGCACTTCATACTAAGGCCAGCAGCTGAGCTTCATTTTGCACTTACTATGTATTTGAACATGTACTGACTAACTTAATTTTCATTATCCTCTCTGACATCTGTACTACCTATTATGCTCCATTTTACAGACAAGGAGCCTAGGCAAGAAATAACATATAACTAGCCCAAATACACACAGTTTTATAAGTGGGGGAGCCAGAATTTGAACTCAGGTAGCCCAGCCTCAGAATTCTGTTCTGATGTCTACCTACACTTGAAAAGTCAATGTTCGATCTATAAATTGAGAATAACCATTGATCTTTTCAACACTGGTGGAGATACTAAAGGTGAAACTAAACACTTCATTTTTCTTGGCAGGGATAGCTCAAACTCTCTCAACATGGAAATTGGAGATTGTTTTTCCTAATTGCTTTATGCAAATTATAAGTCTAACATTAGGCAAATGAACAAGGAGAAACTATTTTTGCATACAATCTAGAATAGTGGCTAACTGGGTCACAGCACAGAGTGCTTGGCTTCCAGGAGCTCATTGGACTCACACACACATGCAGCTGCTCACGCACATGCTCCCTCCTGCCTGACACTGGATGCCTCTTATTACCTGTGGACAAGGATATTGGGAAAATCTTGGACTCTACAGTCAGACAAAACGGGGTTTGAATCTCAACTTTCTCATTTACTAGGTGTTTGATGTGGACAAATTCCTTAGCATTTCTCAGTCTGAGTTTTCTCACAAGGATATCGAAACCAAAGGTTGCTTTGCTGGTTACATGAAATAATGCATATAATGTACTCAGGAATGTCAAGTACTTAGTAAATATTCTTTTTTTCTATTTCTCTTCTCTTTCCCCCCTCCCTCTTTCCCTTCTCATTCTTATGCCCACCATTCAACTGATATTTTCTTCACATTATATGCTTGCAGCCCTGGACCTCTTTTGATTATCCCAACACCCATCTTGACTGTAACGGAGTTTTTTATATGACTGTAAATATATTTGAGTGCCTCTATCTCCACTTATACAGCTGTCAAAGAGTATTGGTATTTCTCATTTGCATGCAAAGACAGTGTGCTAACAGTTGATCCAGAGCTTTGAAGATGAAAATTGCCATATAACTGCTTGCCACTCTAATTTATTAATCTGTGCTTTGAATGAATTCTTGTTAAAGATGAAACCACTGTTGCTTTCATATATTTTTCTCTTTTCTTTATAATCTCCCTGGCTTTCCCATTGTCATATTCCATCTCACCCCTACTCTTTAGGCCTTTCATATTTAAATGCCACTGCAAGGTGACAAATCCAAATTTTTGCTTTGTGTTCTAAACTATGTGCACTGGCCTTTTAGAGTGAGCTGGCATTTTGGAATTAGGCTCAAGAGTGTATTAGAATTGCTTTTAATAATCACGAGTGAAGGCAGATTTGGTTTTGGAGGCCACCCGTGTGAATTCTCATCTAGGGAGGCCACTGTTTAGATCTCAAACCATTCATTCATTCATTTTATATGCAATACTTAAATATCTGTTTTGTGTCAGGTTCTGTGTTAGGTGCTAAGGATATATGACATGTATACAGATCTGAAAGGATCCTATAGCCTGCAAGAGGAGGCCTTGTAGTGATACGGTAAGAGTGCCTACTCATAATGGCAGACAGCTTACTTATGAAGCCTCATTTAGTCTCAGAAATATCAGATATGGAAACAGAGGTTGAGAGAGATTACATAATGTGCCTATGATCTGAGTCAGTAAGTGGTACAGAAGGACGCAAATCCAAATCTGTCTGATGTTAAAGTGCTTTCCACTATTCTCCACTATTTCCTAACAGATTATTTTGATATTATGTGTAAGTGCAACCAAGGTAACTAAGAGACAATAACTGGTGTTGGCAACTTTAACAACAGCTGTTTCCCAACTACATTTGGCTTTACTGTGCCCCTTGTCCACTGCCTCGTGTGTGTGATTTGCAAACAGGATGACCCCTGCTGGGGGGTAGACAGGCTCGAGCCCCTCTGCTCTGATCAGCTACTTCTGACCAGTATGCTCATCAGGGGCCCAGCAGAGGGAACCACACTAAAGGCAATATTCTAAATCAAGAAAAAGTTGTAGGAATGGGGCAGGGAGTGGGGAATTTTTATCCAAAAATTGTGTCTGTGACAATCAAGTATAAAATGATAGTTTAGAATCCTTTCACGGTGAAACTTCAGCTTAAATAGGACTCCACTTTTAAAATGTTCACTTCTCCAAAGACAGAACAATGTTCTGTATTATTAAGCTCATTGCCTGCAATGTGGTTGTGACTCAAAACATATTTGTTCAGTAGAAAATGAATGAATGTCTGCTGCAGCAAAAGTATATTCCAGAATCATGACTGTGTGCAGTGTGCTCGCTCATTCTGTATTGTTTGGGAATTTTGGGGCACATTGAAAATAGCTGTGTAGACAGTAAGGTGAGGCTCTGTAAATTTTTGAAATGATGCAATGATTGTAAACTTACATAAATGTATTTGATTTAGTAGGTTAATTACTTAGCAGCATTGTTTAGTAGTGAGAAGGATGTGCTCTGGGCTTAGCTTTTATGGGTCCAAGTCCTGGCTCAATCTTTTATTAACTGGGCAACTTTGAGCAAGTTACTTAACCTCTCTAAGTCTCTTTTCTCATCTTATAAGAGGGAAATAATAGTCCTGTGTTCCTCATGTGGCCATATGAGAGAACACATACACACTAAAAGGTTAATTGTCATCATCATTATTATTACTATTTGAGCTGGTTGGTTAAGTGGTGACTAAGGCAAGGTTTCCACAGCACAAGGCTTATAAAGAAAGTTCAGGAAAAATGTGTAGTCATATCAGATAAGAAACTGGGTCAGACCTGGTCCTCTGAGAGGCAGAGGCCAAAATGGGGTTAAATGTACAAGAATTTTATTAGGAGAAATACCCATGTGAGAAAAATGGGGAGATAGCTAGACAAAGCTGGAAGATTCATCAGGCTGATAACAGTCTGAGCTGCAGGAAGGAGAGGGGGAAAGAATGTTGCATAGATGTGCCCTTGACTCTTACGTGACGCAAGAAGGCTTAGCAAGGCTGCCCCAGCGCCCTTGAGTCAAAGCTGACTGTCAGAGGAGTCCCACGTCTCCCAGGAATGGATCTGCCTTTGTATTCCCATCACATTCAGTTACGAGCTGCTAGACCCCCTTTCTCTTTACCTCATTTGGCACAAAATAAATTCTGTATCATATTTGAGTTACTTGTGCCTGGGAAATTGATTTTAACCATCTTTGCATCTCCCACAACTTCCAGCAAAGTACTTCTATGTACATAGAAGATATCTAGATATTAAATAAATGAATTAATTTCTGTGCCAACAATGAGAATGGGCCTCATGGACTTCCAAATACAGATTGTAATTGGCTGAGCTCCCTGCTGTGGGGTTCTAAACTCTAGGCTGCAATTGTACTGAGGTCATGCTTCCCAGAGCTCCTTACTAGCCTATAACTGGGGAATTCAGAGGAAATAAATTTATTATTTATTATATAACATTATATAAAATATAATATTACTTACATTTTTAATAGGTTATATTTGCATAATTTGAATTGCCAGGATAGTAAAAGAAAACAAAAGCTGCATTGGCAGCCTGCTCTCATTATGAAGAAATGTTCTCTCAGTTATCGTATGACTGTGGGCACAAGGCTTTACTCAAAATTGGTTTTGAGATGGAAGAAAGTGCTCATTTAAATTGCAGGGTAAAATGAAATGCTAGTTCCATTTTTAATAGCAAGATACACTCTAATGGTTCTGCAAATCGGTTATTCCCATTGTGTGTCCATGCAGTTAACCCTACTGGGGACAAGTGCTGTTTTCCTAAAGCCATCCAAAGATAATTCACACTTCTTGCAAGTTTCCCTCCCCCCAGTTGTCTCCTATCTCCACCAAGTCTTAGAGTATCCTTTTTAATATCCTTTCTGATAATCTTTCAGTTATAGACGCTTATGGTAAAATCCAGATATGTAAACTAATTAAAAAAAATCTCAGCATTCCTTGATCTGTGGAACTTATTTTACTTTGGTTATCTATTAATATGATGTCACTTCCAGGTCTAAAGTGACCCCTCAGGAAAACAGATGACTTGCTCAGTGGGCAGGTCTGGGCTGGTTCCAGCATTTGGAATGTCCTTCTCTTGAGAGGAATGGAAGGAGAAGGACTCCATTTGCCCCATTGGTGAAGGTTCCAGGAGTTGGGGCTGATGGAATGGGTGTTTCTCACCTCTTACTGCAAGAATGTGGAAATTGCAAGGCTGCATAAAGCCGACCAGCAAATTGGAAGCTTGGTCAGGTGTGCCAGAGAGGGCTGCTCACATGCGTCACCAGCCTGAGGGCCCCAAATGGTCTCTCACGGGATCGGTGAGTGGGTGGTCTGAAAGAGGGGTACTGCGAAGCAGTGGTTCTGAGGAGTGGGTAGCGTGGGTGTCTGGGGCAAGCTGTGGAGCAGTGTGGCTGGGTTGGGTGGTGGGGGACTCACTGCAGTCACAGGGACTGGAAGGAAGGCAGAGAATTGGAGTAGCTGAGAAACTTTCAAATGCAAAGGACAGCACGGACTAGGACTCCAGGTCTGGAACTGGAAGTGCAGGACCAAGCTCGGGACTCTGTTAACTGCACTGAAGCCACAGCATACACGAAACCTAAGCATGAGATTGTTTGCCTATAAGTGAACGATGAAACCTTGACTGTATCACTTAGTAGTTCAGGCACTGAAGCAAAATGTTTGTGAGACTTTCATAATACTGTTTTTTGCAAAACTTTAAAAGAAGGCTAAAAATTCAGACATTTTCTTCAATGGTAGTGAGAGAAAGGGAGAAAGAGAGAGAGAGAGAGAGAGAGAGAGAGAGAGAGAGAGAGAGAGAGAGAGAGAGAGAGATTGAGATTGAGATTTGAGCTACTTAGCTAATTGTCAGGTACTTTCTTATTCTTTGCTTATATACAAAGCCTTAAGCCAAGGTGATCAATATTTTAAACTCTATAAACGTATGCTCAGCCTAGATTCTGGCCAGCTTCAGTTATGTTCTGAAGAGGAGACCTCCCTAATGATGCAAAATGAGGAGTTACACCCTCATTACCTTGAAACTGATTTGCTTCTGGATGAATTTCTTTAGCTCTATTCTTCCAGTAATGGACTGGGCAAGTTCTTGCATCGTACCAAGGGGAAATGTGTTTAAATCCAGCTCTGGGTTGGATTAGCTGATGTGGCGTCTGATCCTCTGCCAGATGTCTGTCCCCAGCTGGCAAAGCTCTCCGCCTCCTTTTCAGAGCTTGCCAATGCCAAGCTTCCTGCCAGCAGGAGCTGAGCTCCCCTCAGTGGAGGGCAATATGCCCTCCATCAGCATTTAGATTCTTGTGTGAAGACATTCATGGACAAAACTCCCTGCTGCTTCTCATATGCCAGTCTGTTTTTGGAATTTCCCAGACATCTCCTGAAATGATAGACTTCTGTGTGTGGCCACTGCAGGGTGGAGGGCTTGCGGGTCTGCTGATACAGGCCGGAGAGGCTGACGGGTGTGGAGCCTGAATGTTTACAGACCTTGTTCCCAGAGATCTTCAAGTGTCAAGACAGGGCTTATGGTTCTTGACATGTGGCCCAGGGGATTTCATGAGAAAAAGGATGAATATTTTCCTTTCTTGGAAGCCACGTAGTGCCATGGTTAAGGGCATAGGTGCTTGAGCCAGAGATCCTGGGTTAGAATCCCAGCTCTATCAGCTGCTAGCACTGGGGTAGATTCACTGGGTGATGTTGGACTAATTACATAACCTACAGGTACTTCACTCTTATCGTTTGTATAGAAGAAGAAACAATAGTACCTATTTCATAGGGTTTTTGTGAAAATTAAATGAGCAACTCTTTGTAAAGGGCTCGCAGCAGTGCCTAGCACACCCTAAATCTGATAAAATTGTTGATTAAATTAACCAAGTTCATATCCCTCAGGTTATTGAATGAAAACAAATACTAATTATTAGAGATAATGAAAGTATTCTGTTTGAATACTAGAAAGTAATAACTATAGTTACTGCTCATTATCTACAGTTATCCCTGCTTGCCATCGTCTAAATAGTATGCCAACCATTTTACATAATAATGATGAAAAGGTGCCTAGCACTTGCATGTTGCAGGCACAATTCCAAGCTACTTCAGCTAGTTTACTCCTTGGTTCCTCACAACAACCTAGAGGGGAGTACATACATGCCATTATTATTATCATCCCCATTGCATTTATGGGAAAACTGAGGCAAGATGTTAGATAGCCTACCCAAGATCCTATTGCCAAGAGCAGAACAAAATTTTGAATCCAGGCAGAATGGTTCCAGAGTCTGTGTTCTTAACCATAGTACAAACTGCCTTTCATGGAACCCCTCCTTAATTTATCATAGCAATCTTATGAGGAATTATAAGTTATACCCTCCCTTTATAGAGGCTAAAACTAACGCTTAGAGAGGTTAAACAAGTTGCCTAAATTCACACTGCAAGTAAGTGGAGGAATACTTACATTCAAGACAATTTGCTAAACATGCAGAATAAAATAAAGATAAATTATGGAAATCTGACAAGTCTGAATGTACAGATGGGGGAGAAGTAGAAGGGAGGGGAAAACAGAACAACATATTTGTTATCAGTGGTGCTCTAGAAAATTCAAGACATAGAACATGTACCATATGCTTAAGGACTTTCTAGAGAAGTGTATTTTTAAAAACTCATCAAGAAATTATATCTGTTTTTAGCTACTCTTGCTAAGGCGAAATTCTTTTCAGTGTCTGTTTTTAATCTCCTAAGTGGTTGTTATAGGTCTAATTCTGTCTTCTAGGGAAGTGTATTTCCTCAAAGAACATTTTAAAATGCAGCGAAGTTGTGTTCGATGTTATAATGTTCAGTGAACAAATCTGAGTACAAAGTTGTATGACAACTTCTAGGTAAAAATATTCAGCCATATGGACAAATCCCTGGAAGGGAATACAAAGTAATGAAAGAACTTGTCCTATAAAGGTGGTGAAACTGTGATTTACAAAATGTTTTTCTTTTAATATTGCTATTATTTGATAATTTAAGAAGATAATTGTAAAAGTCAGCCCATATTGCCAATATTGACTGATGGTAACTGTCCCCACTTCAAGAGCATATGCCCAGAGTACTAGGGTAACCAGAATCTGCCCCCTCATTTCACGGTACACTTGATGAGCAGGTCCATACGCCCCCAGGTGAGCCTTGCTCTCCTTTGGTTCTTCGTTTTCGTTAGTGTCATGAACTTGATTTGCAGAATCTTCTGTTTGAGCATTTGCACTTAGAATACAGTCCTCCATAAAACCCTTCTTGGAACCGAACATTCTTGAAGTTATCACCCCTCTTCTGAACTCTTACTGTCTGTAATGGCCATTCAACACATGTGACCTGTGATGTGTCCATCTTCCTTACCTTTGACATCGTGGTCTGTGTTACACTCTTCCTTGCATCTTGCTTGATAGCTTACAAATTGCAGAGGAAATTTTATATGTAATTTTGTTGATGGAGATAACAAGGAGTTATGAAAAAGAAGGGTCTTTTTTCCCCTTACTTTAAACTTCAACGAATATTTCTAGCCCTACATTGTACCTTTATCTTGAAAGAATGTTCTAAAATATAAGGATGTCAGATGAAAATGGTCTAACCTTTTGATGAATTCACTGTAAATGATGTTTCTTAGTAATTTTCACTTTATTCTTAGAATTAGAAATATAATGCTTAAAATTTTTGTTCAAATAGTCCATAGATCTGTAAAAGTGAAGTTTAAGTTTTATCAACTGGGTGATTACTTTCAGATGAGCTGAAGGCTGACAGCATTTATGGTATTTTGCCACTTCTGTGTTTGCTTTAGTCTTTTATAGACTCACCTTGCAGTTTTATATTCTAACTTCATCAGCACAATTTTGCCTTATGGTCTTTAAGAATCGTATAGAAATTCATGGGGGTTTATAGACAAATTTGCCTGAAGAATAGAGATGAGACCTATCAGATATCATTTATGTTTTGGATGCTTGGTGATACAAGATTATTGGGCAGCCACAAGAATAAAAATTAGAAACTTGACAAAATAATTCCTATTTCATTTTTTACCTTTTTCTTATGTTTTCAACATTTTGTCTAAACAAGTACTTCTCAAAATGACAAGTGCAAAACAAAGGGAAAACTTTGATGTTCTTTTATTGCCAGATTTGATAGTATAAGTATATGTGCATGGGTCAACATGGGTTTTTTTTTTTCCTTAAGCTTCTAGAGCTCTGCTTGCTCACATCTCAGTGCATGATGACTTGGATCATGCTGCCAGTTCAGCCTTGGCTTCCTCTTTCAACAAAATGACTTTCAAATTACTTGTCCATTGTGAAGAATTTGTCTTGAAGGTGGGAAACCGAGATGGCTCTCTCCATTCTCCAGTGAAGGAACCTATATGTTGTTGCCAATTGACTAACACTTCACTTCTCTGAGATGTAATGAAAGCCATTTTTTGAGTTTCACTTTAATGGGAAAATAAATGGTCCAAAGATTGAAAAATAAATGACACTGAAAGAAGAAGGAAGGCAATTTAAAAGAAAGAAGAAAGAAAGAAGGAATGAAGAGAGCAATTGCTGGGAATATTTAATTGGAATAGTTTATGACATCATTGATATTATAACATTGTCCACCAGACACCATATGCATGTCAAAATATAATCTGTTATATTTAAGCTCCCTTATTAAATCTTTTTGATTTCTGAAAAATGCTGCATATATAGAAATAAGGAGGGTGGAACTGTACATGATTAGGAAGTAGATGCCTATATTCACTTAGCCTAACAGTATATTCAAACCATTCTCAAGATTTAAAGGAATTAGTTCAGTGAACATTGGTTGGCTTGCCCTTAGTTCCTAGACGTTTGCACACTTGAGATTTCTCTAAATCCCAAACCTTTGAGAATATAGAGAAAAGGAAACTGTATTAATGAATGTTTGACACAGTCTGAACTGAATGAGGAAAGGTAATCTCTAAAGAAATTTCAAAGAAACAGGAGAAAAGAATGTTTATTTCCATGTAAATGTATTCAAAAGTCTAGGCTTTTCAGTCTTCCAAGGTGTAAGAATTAATTATCAGCTTTCAAAAGCAAAATTTGTTCATGGTAAGAGTTATAGCTATGATAATCCTTTAGGTGGAAAATTCATGAAATTAATACTGAGTTGATTAAAATTGAGTAAATCACCATTCTTTACTGTATTGCAAACTACCAAATGTTTGATGTTCCCCTTTGGAGGCATGTCTGTGAATAGTATTAAAGGTTGCTGTTTAATATGTTCTGGTATAGTAAAAATACATCAGAAAGGATGATTTCTTGTAACCCAAATGTTCTGAATCTTTAAAGAACTATTGTGATATGGACCAAAAGCAGTATTGGTATCATGGATAATTATAAATGTGTTCTTAGAAATTAATTATAAAACTGCTCTAGTCAACCCAAAAAAGACCTAATCAAAACTGAAGAATAATTTATTCCACTTTTTTTCTCTACAACTGTAAAAAAAAAGTTTAGCTTTAAAATATGTTTTGATAACTAAGAAGAAATGAGAAAAACACTTGTACTTTTTATTAATAGGCTATATGAAAATATTTTGTTGTACTAAATTTTGTTGTATTTAAATAAGGCTCCCTGTGAAATATGGACAGGGTCTGAATTGATAGAGTAAGACAATACATAATATCTGTAATCTTTACCTGAGTTGGAGAGATGACTTAGGATCAAAAGGAAGGGCAAAAATAATGGAATAAAACTTTTTAAATAAGAGCAAATCAGGTAAATTTTAGTGCTTGTTTTTTTTTTTTTGGGGGGGGTTGCATTTTGTAAAGGTCTCAAAGCTTCAGTTTATTTTAAAGGCCTTTGAACATACATGTTTTGTGCCTTCTAGGGCAGGTTAAGACTAGAAAGGACCGTATTAAAAGGCATTAACACATTTTACTTTTTCTATTCCATTTTCTGCTTCAGTTAAAGGGATCAATGGTGAAGCGGTGTGTTTCTGTGGAAAACATTCAATGGAACTGTGATTTTTTGACTATGCCATCAACTTTCCATGTGTTTTCTGATGAATCATTCCACTTGGCTGAATTCAAGTTTAGTCAAAGATGAATTGGATTGAATGAATGAATGTCCTTTCCTAGAGAACAAAGTGGAAATTTCCCTCATGTTCTTTTGGCAGTTGAAATACAGGATACAGGCATTACATAGGCTGCAAATGACATTTCACTCCTGGCAGCAAAGGTGTGAAACAGGTGGAAGGTCTTGCCTTTCTTAATTGTGGCTTTTATTAAACCATCATTTTATCTCCAAGGGGCAAGTGGCTCCCTGTTCCAAATGAAAGTTACAGTTTGAAGTAAGACAACTCACATACTTTATGTGTGAGAAGAGACCAGAAATTTTGGAAAAGGCATATGAAAAAAGTGGGAAGAAGTGAGACATTTGGAAATAATCTTTGTAGGCTGATTATTTAGCCAAGCTGAGCAAATTTCAGCTAACTGCCTAAACTTGGATCTCCCCAGTGGCAGGACCTTTCCCAGTTACACATCCATGTAGATTTAGGGCCAAGGTCTTCCTTGATTACTGACATATTCTTCTGTTTTGTTTCGATGACCTTTGGATGCAAGCTTCTTCTAGGACTCTTCGTCACATTTGTCTCTCCTCTGTGTATTCAGTCTCTTTGCTTCATTATCTAGGACTGAATTTCAAGATCATTCTCTCAGAGAAACTCCAAATATGTTGAAACCCCATGAAACTGTCACACTGCAACTTAATACAGGGCAGATAATCCCACCTCTTTGAGGGAGTGGAATATTAAGAGACATTGGTGAGTAGGGTATTGTGAAGTAATCCTTAACAAACAAAAGCTTTGCCCATCTCTAGGTGGAATTTTCGGGGAATGACTTGAGGATTTGTGCTTTGACATAGAGTTAGAGCTGATAATTTAAAAAACTAAATTAAATTTTACAAAATCATTGACATAGGAAAGGCTCAGATTCCAGAGATACCTTTTTAAGACATACAGCTGGGAAAGATGAAAAACATATTTTGTCTCATTGTCAAGGTCTTCAGTGGGAAAAACCACAGGTAGTCATTAGATGTGTCCCCAAAACATGAAAACAAGTTCGTCTCTGAGATTGTTTGTTCAGCTCAAGAAAGTTTATACAGCTTGTGGGAAATCATTTCCTAGGAGAGTGTTCTCTTTTATGTTTGTTGTGCCTGATTTTTCTTTCCTCCTGAAGAGTAACTCTAATGTCCCAACTGTCAGTTACTTTTTGACACAATAGACTCACTGTTGAACCTGGCATTGTATCACTTTCCTTGGTTTAGGGAATTGTGTTCAGGTGCTAGAATTGTTACTCAAGTGTTACCTGGTACTGAAGTGTCTCCCAGGGCCAAATGCTATGTTAAAAAAAAGAGAAACAAAAATTCAAAAAAGAAAGTGGGTAAGATGAAGATAAAGAGTATTCTGTTTATTCTTGCCAAGAATATCAGCAAAAGGAGAATGATAATTGAATCCTTCAGGGAGTCTAAAGCTGAGCTTCAGCTCAGGGTTCAGAATCTCATTGGAATATGAATCCTATATCTTTAAGGACTGTGGTGGAATCTTAGATTTTCAACAATGTGATAACCCTGTGTTCTCTGTTTCTGAATAGGCCTTGAGAGCTTGCTTGTTGGGGGGCATCTAGCAGGGATATGTGGCTACTTATAAAAGTCTGACTTACGGACAGTCCTGTTCCACCTGGGTACATTGTGCTGTGTCCCCAGAAGGGTATACACAACAGGGTGCAGCAGGAGAGGAAGCAGTGGGCCTCGCCAGCCAGTTAGATGAGCTGTAGCTGTCCCAGGAAGGAGTGAAGATAATTTAGAAATTTGTCTCCTTTTCCTTTTCTGTTATATGGCCTCACACTTACTTGCACTCCAGTAGGGTATCTTCTACGTTTTTAGAATAAAGACTGTAAGAATGACTTTTCTAGAAAACGTAGGTCTAGTCCTGGCTCTGCCAAGTGCTTCCTACCTGCATGACCTTGGGCGAGGTCCCGCCCTCTCTGCTCCTCAGTGTCCTCCTCTGTGTACCAAAGTGAGGCCTGATGCCATCATGCTTACCTCACCGTATCATTGTGCAGGGCCCATGTGACGATCATATGGATAGGAAAGTCTGTACAACTATGCGATGTGTCAACTCTGTATAAAATGCATAATTCTTTTTAATTCAGCAAAGCCCACTCTGCCTCAGCTTCAGCCAATATGCCCTCAAAATAAATGACCATTCTTAAAAATTGTGTAATATTTATAGATGTATAGATTTTTGTTTCCCCTAAAAGTTTTCCTTTTGAGCCCAAGATTTTGAAGGTCAGTTAATAAATTGGAGTAGTTATGGTTGGCTGTCTTTCCCAGTTTGAATAAATAGGATTTAGTAAACAGTGCAAGAAGATAAAGTAGCTGGGCAGGTTATGGGTGATTCAAGATGAATTATGTTTTCTTTGTTTTTAAATTAAATTGAATCTCATGTAGAAAAGAAAGGAGACACAGTCTGAGCAATGGCATGCAATAAAACTAAACTTAAATTGCCTTGACATCTAGGACCACCAGAGAGATTTCCTCAACTTTTTTTCATTATCAGAATCTACCAGTTGGAATTTGTCTTATTTTATCCAAATGAATTTAGCTTCAAATTTTAATCTCTGGATTCTATGCTCAGAGGCTCTTAAACTCATTCTCATGAATCGCTTCTAAATTATAGCAATTTCTTTTACCCAATAGATTAGCAAATTGTTTTTTGGGTTGTTATAAGTTCTAGTTACTATTTGTGTATCATATACAGTAACAAGAATATAGTGAAATACATTTAAATTGGACATGTTTAACTGATTATATTTAGTTTCTTACTAGTTATCAGTTTCTTGTGATGAAAAACAATTTTACTGAAAACCTGTGTTTTCCATTTTAATTCTGGGTAACAATGTAATTATGGTGTGAATAGTAGTAAAACCTTCCTAATTTGGATTGTGTCTGGGAGTATGCAAATGCCAAAGTGTAGGACATTTAAGTTTAAACGCAGTTCTTTGCATTTATGACTAACCTCAGTTATTCTCAAGTTCTCAAGTTGAAATCATATATTCTAAATTAGTAGAGGATAAGTGGTACTGTTATTAATGTAAATCAAGTGCTTTTGAGTTGATATATCTCAGAACATTTGTGTTTATTTTTTTCTAGCCACCAAGAAGGACATAAGAGAGCAGAAACAATAATTTCCCTTGAGTGACCGCAGTTGTACTGCATTATTACAGAATGTCCAGGACTCGCTGGATGACATCAAGAAAATGATCCCAGTATTGGACTGTGCTCTACTTTCTAGCTTCCTTCACTGTGTTCTGTGTCAAGATATTGGGACATAAATAAGATAACTGTCTGGCTTCACTGAATAGTGTGAGGCAATTTTTGCTCAGGCTGAGAAAGGTAGAAATCACTTTCCAAGGCAGTTTCAGGGTTGTTAATTAAAACACAGTGCAAATTAGAGTGAAAAATTAAAGTTGCGGTTCGTAGTTGGGGACCAACAGGAGGCTTCTCCTGAGAATTTGAAAATAAGATTGTGGGCTCTAGTTTCACTTCACACTTGAAGATCAGAACAGAAATCTCCCACATTAACCACTTCAGCAGAAAGAGGTTCTACAGAGCAGCTGGAAAACTTCCTTTTAATGAATTCCTTTTAGTTTGAACTCTTTTAGTTTTGATTTCATCCTGCTCAGATTATTTTCTGATTATGAATTGTCTTCCTGATCAGGTCTCTCCAAAGGCAGCATCTGGGCAGGTTATGTAGAATTAGGTACTCATGTACTCCTGTCTCCAAGATCATTGTTTCTTCATGCATGTTAGTAAAATAGCCTTCTGACTTTTAGACATCAGTTTCATGAACTTGGTTAAAGAAAATCCCACTTAGAGATGGACCTGCTCTCAATGTGTGGGAAATATCCTGGGGCACTGCTGGTCTCAGGACTGTGATAAATTCACCAAGATCATAAACAGCACACTGGGAAACCTGCGCTCCTAATCACCCATCAAACAGAGATCTTTGCAGAATTGGACATTCATTGAGGCCTCTAAAAATAAAAAATTAACATTGAATGAGGTCAAGGTTTTCTTGCGTCTAAACAGGGATGTTGTTAATAATATGTTTTTTTTTCCTCCCCCCTTACTTCTTGGGAAATGCTAGTTCTCATGACATAAGTTTTTTCTCTACATTGTAATTTTTTCTTGGCCAAATTCCTCCATAACTATTTTGTTAAATTTTGGCTGAACTGGACCTCATACTGAAATCTGTTGTCTTGTCTACTTCAGCATGGGATAGACTGTAAAATTTACTTTCCTATGAAAATATAACTTTTTTTGAAGGAAGTAAGACATGTTCAAAATTTGGAAAACAAAGGAAAATAAAAGAAGAAAATACAAACGCTCTGTAAATACCACCACCTGTAGGTACTCTGTGCTTTTTAATAAACTCATTTGTTTCTCAGGACCAATTTTAAATTTGACCCCTGTTGAGGTGTTCTGTCATTCACTGGGGACACAATGATGTTAAGGAGGGAGATGGTGTTTTAGGAATAGCCATTAAGAGTCCTAGATGTTATTACACCACTAGAACAAACAGTCCAATGAACCGTTCAGAGTCAGGTTCAGGCTGGACCTGTGATGCCCACATATAGGTTGATAACTGGAGACTTAAGATGAAATAGGTATTGTCTCTAATTATCCTACATAAGCTGGTAGGTTGTAGTTTCCACTGATCAACTGAATTGAGAGAAAATTCCATTTATTTTTTTAAGGTAGTTGATGTAATTTGAGTGAATTTTCCTTCTGAATCTCAGTCTCTCCTAATTAATAAGCAGGTCACAACCTAATTAATAAGGGTCACTTTCCTGAAGCAGTCTAATGGCATTTCCCCCCTGTATTTCTCTTTTACGGTCAAACTTTGACTTACGACTTTGAAATCTCAGGTTTTGTGTATGTGATTTAAGATCTTCAGAGGCTTGTAAAGAATTCATTAGTGTACCCTCTCTGGGTAATAGCCTCAACACATTTACATAACTGAACAGTTTCCTAGTAAAGAAACATACCTATAGGGGGACTGAGTTTTCTGAACGTCATATGCATGGAATACAAAATGAATCTCTCTGACCCTGTGGAGATGAGGAAACCATAAACACGGCCACTGTGTTCCTGCTGTGGAGATGTGTTCCCAACGGCCTTTTGAGTTTGAGTGGGAACCACTCTTGTTCTTTGTCTTAATCAGGTATTAATTAACACTTCAGCAAGCATTCACCATTTTTTCTAGCTTTTGAATTAAAAAATTGTACTTGAAAATGTGCATTTGTGCTTTAGGGCTCCAGGTATTTTAAAATTAAAGAAAAAAATCAACTCCTCGTATGTTTCAGGCAAGGAGCTACCGTGCCAAGTCAAAGAGCTGTGTGGAAGAGGAGGGGGCTTACTTTTAGTTTTCTTTGACAGGTGGTTTGAGGGATACTTTGCTCTGAAACTGCCAACAGTAGATTTTGGGGTAGGCCCAATGGTTCTTTGTCATAGATATATGTTCATACTTGGTTCAGGGAGGAGGGGCCAGGGAAGCGTTGCTAAATCTCTTAGTTCAGTTGTTTCTTCCAAGTCATCAAAATACTTGCTATTATAGGAAATGGATGGAGTACAAGAAATTATAGCTAACATGTCTGTTTTAGGTTAATTCTCTGCCTCTGAATAGACATATTCTTAGCTCAGACTCCTTTTTTCCATTTCATATTAAAATATTGGTCAAGTTACTGAAACCCTCTGAGCCTCAGTTTCTTAATCTGTGAAATGAGGATAATGACATAAGCCTACAGAATTGTGAGGATTAGTGAGAGACATGAAGTGGTCAGCAAAGTTTGTCCCTTGCTTTTCTGTCCCCAGACATTTTCTAAACCAGAGATAAAAGCTAGTGTTTTATAAGGGTTTTGTAATTCCATGGAGGGAGTTATTGCCTCTTAGGGCTGAATAAATATCATGTACTACATTAGGTATAGTCTGTGAAAGCAAGCTTGCACAGGGATTTCAATTTTGCAGTAGGAAATTTGTTTCAAATTAAATAATACTTATTAACTCTAAATTGTGAACTTAAACATCAGCAATAGTTATGAAGTTAATGTAAACATTTCTTAAATTATCTCACTTTTAAGATTAATTCTGGACTCAAATTTTAGGATGATTGATCATATGGGAAAAAAGAGAGAAAAAGAACCCTCTTCTTTTTCATCTCAAGAATGAGCATCAGCTTTCCAGCCTCTGACAAATCAGGTCTAAACTCCTCTTGGGGGTTAAGCTTCTCTGTAAACTGACCTTGACTTATTTTCCTGTCCTTTCCCAATTCAGCTGTATTGCTTGAGTTGGACTGGTCTTTCTGTTGGTTCTGTCTACAAGCCATGTCTATTTTTATCTTCTGATTTTTTTCTTTTTTGGCTTACTCTTAATCCTACACTATGAATGTCTTAGTTTTTCCTGTTTATGATGTTCTCAACTTTCAAAGCCCCTGTATGAGGGCAGACCATTACATTTATTTGGATTTAGAGTTTAAAATTTTCCTCTCCCTTTCCCTCTCAACTCATTTCTCTCCTCTTGTTGCTTCCTTTTCTTTCTCTGTGTATACATTTCCTTAAGAATAGCTTGATTGTTTAGACATGATTATAGTCAAAGTCTTGTTCCTTAAAAACCTCCCTTGGAAGAAATCTAAGAAACAGGCACCTTGTTTCTGTGTTCCCTCTATGTGATGGGGATCCAAGAGTAAGAGAGAAGATGGAACAGAGGCAGGACATCAAGAACAGCACAGTGGTTAAGGTGATGGGCTTTGGCACCATGAAGTCCCGGGCTGGAATCCTGGTCTTAGTTTTCATATCAGTAAAATGGGTTTAATGGAAGCTACCTCATAACGTAGTGTGGGTAAGATGTCTAACTCAGTGATGTTTGTGGTGGTGGTGATTGTTATTAATGTATGCTTGCTGAAAGCAAGGGATGCACTTCGACTTTATGAAAGAGCTGGGCCATCAACAGTATGGAAATGAATCAATGGCATATGGCTTTCCAATTGCCACTGTAACAGATCACCACAAATGTGGTGGCTTAAAATCCTCATGCAGTCCTGGAGGTCAGGAGTCTGAAATGCATGTGAGGGCCTCAAGTCTAGGTGTCAGCAGGGCTGTGTTCTTTTCTGGAAGCTCTAGGGGAAAATCCATTTCTTGTCTCTTTCAGCTTCTAGAGGCTTCTAGAATTCCTTAGGTTGTGGCTATATCACTCCAGTCTTTATTACAGTTGTCACATTTCTTTCTCCTCTCTGACCCTGTGGGGTCCCTTGAAATTGCATTGGACCCACCTGAATGATTCAGGCTTATCCCCCCCATCACAGATTGTTAATTACACCTGCAAAGTCCCTTTTTCCCGTGTACAATGTTTACGGGTTCTGGGGGTCAGGATGTGGGCACCTCTGGGGGTGGCCAGGGATTATTGTTTACCTCAGGCAGACTGAGCGCCTTGGTGCAAAGTAAGCTAGAGAGGCCAGCAGGTAACCTGCGTGTTAAACAGAGAACAGCAAGTGCTCACAGGAAGGATTGGTTGGTCAGCTTTGACTAACAGCAGAGTAAACTGTTCCAACAGGTCTATTTGTTTTTCTAAGTGGAAATTAATGAAATATGTATTTCTCTAGGCAAAAACATCTTTGTGTTAAAAGCTTTATTTATTATGGGTGTTATCACTTTTCTCTTAGGAGCTCCATGATTGATTTCTACTACTTGAAAAGGACCATGGTTCTCTCAGTGGCACCTGCCTTAGATTCTGATGTGTGTGCTCTGGGGGAAGAAGCCTGTCTTGTTTGAATGTCTAATAACACTGACAGATCACCTATATCATTACTACCATTTTTCTGTTTTGAAAACTAAAGTTTAGAAGCCTTAAGTAACTTGCTTACAATATCATAGCAAGGAAATTGTGGTTCATGATTTTCAGCCATGTCATAGCTGATGCTAAAGCTCAGCTTTCTCTCCTTTAATAAATTGCCTCTATAGAGTGAATGACCAAATTCATCTCTGAAGTTGCTTAATCAGTAATAATAGGGCTAGTATCTATGTCTCTTTGTCCCATGCCCTATATCGAGACCCTTCTCTAGATCATTTCTATTTTATTTGTTCTATAAAATCAGAATTTTATTATATTTAATATAGTTCCACCTAGTAGTATACCTCATTTTATTGTTTTTAATTATAATTTACCTATGCAACTTGAGGGCTGGGTGTGGGTCTCCTGGTGTCTGTCCTTTTGTACCCCTTTCAGAATTTAGCATGTTGTTACCATATTAAACATAAAAAATATACTCAGAACTGAATGAACAGACTGGAGAGATCTTAATTCCAGGCCTTATGTAATTTTAATTCTCAGAATTGAAACAAAATCTGCTCATGCAACTATAAAATCAGATATTCTCTTTATAATGAACACCTTTCCAAAATCTTTTATCTATTTATAGGAGAAAGGAAATGGATCATTTCCCATGACAACTTCTCTATTTTTAATCCACCACCAAGCTCATTGTCTTTCTTGTCTACAGCTCAGTGAACTTCAGTTGGGGGAAAAAAGGGATAAATAAATCAGCAAGGTAATTGAAGTCCATTTGTGGGCTCTTTTATTTTAGGATATTTGTCCAGGAATCAAGCAAATGAATACTTTTAAGGACTTGATAAGCATTGGTATGAACCACTATTGCAAATGCTCTCTGATTGCAGTAATTAACTTTGTAGTCATGAAAGGGAGCCCTTGATCTTCCTTCATTACCCAACACAAGTGCTCTGAAAAGAATTAACATGAATGTGGCCTGTGAACAAACACAACATGTGAGGAAGTGAAGATTCTAGTTATCTCCCCTGCAACCCATAGGTGGCCAGTCATTGTGTAGTTCACCAAACTAGCACTGACTGGGGATTGGCAGTTTTCCTCAGGAAAACAGCAGAACCTGAAGAGTGACCTAACTTTCACAGCCAAATAAGAAAGTCACTTTGTTAACAAAATAGATATTTAAAAATAAATGAACCATGCATCAGTAGTTAATACTTTCTATGTAATTCCCTTAGTACATGTGCTGTCATTTTCTGTCTTTTTCAACAGCTAAGAGAAGGCAAACTTAGGCTCACATTTGTTCCTCATGATTTTTGAGTTGGTTTAAAAACAAAAAATTTATGCAGAGGGACTGATTTTCAAGGAAGAGTCTGTACTTTATGAAAGAGAATTCTTTGGTTAGTTTTTGTTAGAGATAAATCCCCTTTTTATTCTCATTTTCAAAACCGTATTCATCTAGGCGAGGGAAATAACTAATGTCAATCCAGATCGAGACTTGACTTCTCTCCTCCACAGGCCCTGTTGGCTTAGCAACCTTTATTATCATGGAGTTGCCTTCTGTAAGTGAGTGTGAATGAAAACCTCTGGAATTTGCAGTGTGGAAGTCATAATGCACTTGATACAGAGCTACCTACCGGAAACGGTGGGCTCGTTGTGAAAGGGAAATCATCTTTCATGTCTGATGTAATGTCTTGACCATAAGCAGTGCAGATATTAAATGACATGCTCTTCAAGTGCAAAGCTCCACTGTGGTTGAAAGACCCAGAGGTCACAGTTATTACTTGGTAGCCCTGCCAGGTCCAGCAGGATATTCCATGGAGAGCAGGTGCTCAAAAAGTATTCATTGGGATCTTGTCATGTTTTTCTAAGAGCTGATGGCCATTTTTCCTGACTCTAATCACTTTGGTGGCTACAATTCTTCCCTGCTGCTTTTAATCACCCTGCTTCACTGAGTTCTCCTTCTGAATCCTGGCCCATGTGTCTGTGTTTCTGCCACCTGCAGGTGGACCACCTCATATTAAAGCATCCCTGTTTGAGTACCTACCTCCCATTGTGTGTGTGGAGGATGATAACAGGGAGCAGCAAAGCTCAGTATAAAGTGCATGGACTTCAAACTGGTGCATGTCCTAATTTCAGGCTCTGCCACTTCTGTGTAACTTTCACCTCATGGACCGGTGGTCTCCTTATTTCAAAATAGGTATCATGTTACTCACCTCAAAGGGTTTTGATGGATTAAGTGAGATAACATAGTTAAAGTCCTTGGTACAGTGCCTCGCAATAAGCATACTCTCAGTGAATTAAAGTGGTCTGTCCCCCAAATTATCCTTAATCCATGCCCACTCTTCTGTGATAACCATCACCAACTGATACATAGGCAGCCCTTTCTGAGGACAAAGGCCCGCCTGTCTGGGTTTTTTCATAATACCAGCCTCTGAGGGCTACCTTGATTCTTTTGCCATTTCATGGTGCATCTCTTTGGTCTCCAGGTGCTAGCTCAGGGTGCTCTCCAAAGAATGAGAAGTCTTTCCATGTCCTGGTCCTGTGTATAATAGCTGCTTTACTATTAGTCTCTGGAATCACTTTGTCTCTTATGAAATAAGAAAAAATGATTTAGGAAAACAACATTTTCCCTTTGAGACAATGCTATTTAGTGTTTATGTGTACTTTTGTCATTAATCTAAAAAATATTTATTGAGTGCCTGTTAGGCACTTAAAAGTATCAGAGATACCTGGAATATATAGTACACAAAAATTCCTTAATATTCTAATCAGAAAGGAAATTGTGAGTGGGTACTCACACAAAGAAATATTATTACATCATATCATATCATGGTAAGCACTATGAAGAAAAACTACAAAGTTATGTGAGAGATGTGGCAGGCGTGTGTATGTGTGTGTGTGTGGGCATCTGCGCAGAGACTTGAAAGATGTGAAGGCACAAGCCACTGGAAATATGGTCTAAGCAGCAAACAGAGGAGAATAAGAGCAGAGGGTCTGAGGAAGGCCTGTTTGAAGAATAGTAAAATCAGTGTGGCAGGATCATGATAGAGGTGAGTAGAAAGAGATGCTGTCAAAATGATAGTTAAGGGCCAGATTATATAGACTGTGCAGTCCATGATAGGAAATTTGTATTGTATTCTAAGGAGAAAAGTTTTTAAAAGGAGACAGGTAGAACCTGATTTATGCTTGAGAAAAATTTTCATGCACTTGGAAACAAGGCCAATGGATGGGTATGTGCGCTTTCATTATTAAGTGGGAGATACGTCCAATAGGCCCTTTCTAGGATTATTTCATTCTCTGAGGGAGCATACTTAGACAATCTCTTTGCTTTTGTTTAGGACCTAGACTCCATGAAATTATGTGTTAACTTGTAGATTTTTGCCCATTAGGCATGCAAATAATTTCCTACTGGTAGAAAAGAACTCCAAAGGCTACAGTTTCATTGCCTGTAGGACATTAACCAGTTTGTTTCTAAATCAGTAAACTTATTTCAGTTGCCTTCCCCATATACCATAGTTCTCTAATTATATTCTGAACCAGCTTTGAAATCCTTCTGGTTCTTTCAATGATTGGTAAAAATCTTTGATGTGTTCATATTCTACATATGTATGAAAGTTAGGGTTCTAGCTTTTAGAAAATTATATACTTTGACATGCTAATAAAGCCCACTTCGGCTGTGGAGTTTTTGGAGAACGGAATGTGTGACAGTTTAGGAGTAAATTATCAAGAGTGGGAGCAGGAAGACAAAAGAAGAGGATGGGGAACTAGGCAACTGGCATGGTCATGGTGGCCTGGGTAGGTTGCAGTGGTGGAGATGTGGATTCTACACTTGATTTGAAGGTAGACACAAGCCATACTGATGAATGGATATGAGGTGTGAGATAGAGGGAGGAATCTACAATTATTATTTGGGCGACTGGGAAATGGTGGTTGAAGAAGAGCAGAATTTTTGGAGAAAATTGAGATCCCATCTTGGATATGTTAATTTGAGACAGTCTATACATCTTTGGCCAATTTCCTTATAGTAACTATGTTATCTATATTTTCATAATAATCAGGAAAATGTTAGTTTTAACAAATGAACAAATAATCATAATTACATATATGTCCTTTATAAACAGATACACTTAGAAACATAGATATTCATCTGACACTTAAATGTGCATGTAAGTATATACACATACACACACAAACACATGATATTTGCTAATTTCCCACAGAATTGGTAAAAAAATAGTCCTATTCTCCTAAATTATAAAGTTCAGTTTCAACCAGTACTACAAATTATTTCATGAACTAAAACCCCTTCTGACTTTAAGAATCTTTTACTCTATAATGTTTCAACTCATTACTCAACTGCTGAAAAATTGCTTTAAGGGAAAACTATACCAATTCTTTAATCTTACTGTTATGAGGTAACAATTTCTGTCCAATTTCAATTGAGTTACATATTTATCTAATGAGATAAACAATAGTGTTGAAAACTAAAAGCACCTAAGATATACAGATTAATATTATATGTTACTTTCTGGAGAAAACTTAGTTTAAAATTGTTCTGAACCTTCTCAGTGAGATCCACACCCACCACCCTATTTACATTGCAACCCACCCTTGCCCAGCCTTAGGGATACATATTCCTTTCCTCTGACCTTTTCATTTTTGTTTCCATGGTGCTTATCACCTTATTTTAACTTTGCTTTGTTAGGTATTATATTTATTATTTGTCTTCCTCCCGTTAGAATGTAAGCACCCTGAATGTAGAGATCTTTGTCTCCTTTATTTACTGAAGGATGTTTAGTGCCTTCAACACACAGGAAGAGCTCACTCATTTGATGAATATATGAATGAATGAATGAGTCTCCCTGCAACTGGGAAGATGCTTTATGATCTCCATCAGTGGAACATAAAAAAAGACAATTCAATTTGGCTATGTATGATTTAGAATAATGATTCACGTAATAGATTCATCTCATTTTTTTCTCAGACCAATGTGGAAATTATATTTAGTGTCCTAAATATATAAAGTCCAAAGTCTAATCAGCCCCAATTACATAAAGAGCCTGTGTCTTATGTAATTTTTTTCTGGAGAAAGTGGTTTAATAGCTGTTTTCCTCTATCTCTGTCTGTAAAATGGGATTAGTAATAATAATACCTATATTCATAGGGTAGTTGTAAGAATTAAATGAATATATGAAAGACTGGAACTGTATTCTGGCACATAGTAAACACTGAGTTAATATAATAGTTATTTGAATCAGTCATTTATTATATCAGGAGCTATAAATAACTGCTATTTAAATTCATGGAAATCACACATTAAGAGACTTGGCAAAATGAGTATAAAAACAAACAAAAAACTCTCATAATAAACCCCCTGTGTGAAACACGAGTTGAAATGTACATATAATCCTGGGAAATGATAGGAAATTTTGTATTTAAGAAAAGCAATTTACACATTAGAACGCTTTTTGAGTTAGTATTTCACTTTCTTCCCTCTAGCTGATCAGTTTTTGAGAATAAAGGTTTTTTAAAAGAATTTGTCCTCTTTTTGATGTTCATTACTTTCCCAACTTCTGTTTCAGAGCTCTCAGATGGGAGAGGAAATGAAAATGCTAACATCCTTTAAGTTTTAAGGACAAGAAAAGACAGTAATCATTTTACAACATGGGAATACTACAGATGAGAATACTGTCAGTTCAAAACTGCCTTACCTGGGAAGTTTCATTTTTATAATAACTTCAAAACGTTACAGTTTTCAGGGAGGCCATTTCCCCCTTTTGTCCATGAGGAATGAAGAAAATCCACATTCAAATATATGCTGACATGCAAACAAGGTATATTTACTACAAGATTCAGTCCTTTTGCATTGGCGTATATTTCCCACATCCTTTATGCAATCAAATAAAAGTGGTGCATATACATTAGGTACGCCCGGATGGCCTTGTCTCCATCCTTCCCCTTCATGTTTAATCTTGTCTCTGGAGTCAAGGTGGAGTCTACTCCTGGAGGAGGTCTAACATCCTTTCCTGTTCTTTGAAAACTTGAGATACCCAACCAAAGGCTATGTTTCACATCAGGCAAATCCTACATCTAAGGGACAGAATGGGGCCAAGTCTTCTGAAATCCCCCAGATGATTTATCATCTTACACATGCACATTAGCCTTTAAACTTCCTTCTCCATCCCCCTTGTTCTTAAATTTAACATTTATCACTAAAATTTTAAGCTCACCGTATCCAGCCTAGGGCTTTGAATTCCATTCTGGCCTTCTCATCCCAGGAAGGGGTGCCATTTTCTACCTAGATGCTTAAGGCAGAGAGGTATGGATGGGTTCATGTTTGTTTTCTTTCTTTTACTCCCAGTTTGTAACATATCAGCAAGGTTGACTGAGTCCACCCATAAAATCTAAATTTTGAATCTGTCTACTTAGTTTAATTTTCATGGTGATGACTCCCTCCAGTCAGCCCCTCTCCTCAGTGTGCCCGTAGGCTGATGTTCAGTTCCCTGGCACTCAGATTTCTTCCCTGACTCAGCCTAGTCCTGATCCCTCTACTTGGGACACTGTCCACTCCTTGTATTCTAATGTCAGCACCTCAGTGACGGCCCCTGTGACCCATCTATCTAAAACAGGTCCCTTGCCTGTTGTTCGTTTGTGTCTCAAAATTTGTTTATCCATCACTGTGCTTTCATAGGTTTTTTAAATTTTATTTACTAACAAAGCCTTTCTGGCTCATAATTTTATCCCCAGCACTTAGCTTAGTCCTAAAACATGGAAGACACTTGAGGATAATTGCTGAGTGGATGGATGATGAATTTACAAGACGTAGTCTGTCAGATATAAAAAAAACATATAAGCAAAAATATAAGGGCTTTTATTTAAAAAATTAATAAGGCAGTGATAGGCTTTTTCAGGAAAGCTAAATAAGCTTAAGCTTCAAATTTCCTAATTTCTTTGTAAGGCCTCATCCATCAGAAGACTTCCATGTAGATGAATTCTCACTGCTATTTAAAAATCAAGATCTTTCTTCTAGTGTCAGGAGTTTTAGCTATTCACTGATTGTTTCTGACTGGTATCTTATATCTTTTTCATTTCTATTTGTACAATACAACATTTATCAGAAACTTTTTCTCTAAATAAGTACAAATATTAATATTATGCTTCCCTCGCCAGAGTTATTTTCGTCCCAAACTTTCAAAGTCAAAGTTATGTGGCAATCAACTATTTTCTTGAGGGGAAAAAAATAATAACTTACTGCTTTTTCCATTATAAATGTATCTTTAGGCTTTTACTATTTGTGATTAACTTTTCTGTTTCATTTCATTAGTGTACTCAGTCTTTCAGTAGGATAATACTTGTTTGAAATGGGACTAATTTCAGAAGAAATGAAGTAGTCTCTGTTTATTAGTCCCCCCTCGCCCTCTTCCCTTTTTAATCTCAGAATGTTACCAGTTGTAATTTTCTATATAGTGTACCTAAAATGTACTCTTGCTGAGATGAGGAAAATAGAGATGACTCAGAATTATTTCCTAAGAATACATGGCTTTGAATAAATATATAAACAAAATTCATTGATCAAGACTGTATCTTGGGACATTGGAGCCTTGGAAGGACTTACTTATAACTTTGTTTTATTCCTTAATACTTTGTAAACATAAGAGATGAAATCCTCATAAAAAAATCTCAGTTTTTTTCTCCGTAAAAATGGAAGAAAGATCTTTAAAAAGAAAATTACAACATATATATATTAAAGAGTACTCTATAGTTGGATTCCACAAGCCAAATTGAGTCAAGGTAGTTCATAATGTCATTTTAAACTTCTGTATACCTGATTATTATGTCTGCTTTTTAAAAATTACTGGAATAAGTGAGTTAAAGTTTCCCCTTTATATTATTTATTTCTGTCAGCTCTTGCCTTATATTGATATATATTCAGTTTTATAACTCCATGGACTTGACTTTTCACTGCTTTGAAATGTGCATTTTTATATCATAATTCTACTTAAAATCTAATTTTTCCAATATTAATATAGCCATATAAATTTTCTTTCAGTTAATATTTACATGGTAGATCTAGTTTCATCATTGTATTTCAAACTATATGTGTCCATATGTTTAAAGTATTTTTGCAAATAGGGTATGTCTGCATTTTATCTAGTGTGACAAATTTTGTATTTTAATTGGAGAGTTGAGTCAATATACATTAAATATAATCAGGAATTTAGCTCCTTTAAGTGTACTCTTTTGCTGTCTATATTATTTATCCTATCGGTTGTTTATTCTTTTGGCTTTCTTTGTATTCATCCATTCATCATTATCTATTCCATTTTAAAATTCTTTTATGATTTTAACTCTTACCTTCTTTTATTACTTTTAGTGATTACATTATTAGTTATAATATACTTCTGCTTCCTGAACATGCAAACACAGTCATTTAATTCACTTTTCCCCCTCAACCTTTTGTGCTGATCTTACCATTTATTTCACTTGCATGGACGTCTACATATTTATTTCTATACATTATAGATTTCACAAGACATTATATATTTTTGTTTAATACTTAATATGCACTTATTTTTACCCATAAGTAATCCTTTCTTTTGCACTGTTTCCTGAAATTATGTTTCTATGAGATCATTTGCCTTTAGCCTGAGGAAGTCCCTTTAGTATTTTTGCCTACAGAAAAACCTGGTATTATTTTTCTAAAAATATCTCCATTTTGTCTTCATTTTTTCAGATATGTTTTTGAGGTGTACAGAATTCTAGGTTAGTAGTATTTTTTTCTTCCAACACTTTAAATATGTCTGTCCATTGTCTCCTTGTTTGAATATGTTTCTTTTGCAGTCAGCTGTAGGTCTTATTTTTTGTTTTTTACTGAAGATAGTATGTACATTAACCCCTCTCTAGGTGCATTTCAGATGTTTTCTTTGCTTTGGTTTTGGAAAGAGTTACTATAATGTTCCTAAGTGTGGCTTTATTCACATTTACCCGACTTAGTGTTTGTACAGTTTTTTGAATCTTAAATATAAGCAAATAGACATTTTTTATTAATTTTGGAAAGTTCCTGGCCAGAACTTTTAAAAAATTTATGCTTTACTATTTTGTCTCCTCCTTTATGTACTCTGATTACATGTATGTTAGAATTTGCATTGAATCATGTATTTCTCTTATGATTTTTTTCCTACATTTTTCATCATTTTTTTCTTTTACGGGCATTAATTTGGGCATTTTTTATTGTCATGTCTTTAGTTCACTAAATTATCTACTCTGCTATTTTTTACTCTTTTACTGAAGCCATCTATTAAATTCTTAATTTCAAATTTTATATTTTCAGTTGTAGAATGGCTATTTTAAAATCTCTATCATGTAACTTTAGTATCAGAAACAGCTGGACATCTGTTTTTATTCCTTGCATTTCTTTTAGTTTCTGGTACTTTGTTTTTAGCAAGCTCTGCATGTTTTGAAAGAACACTGAACGTTATATAGTCGACCCTTGAAAAACATGGGGGTTAGGGATACCAACCCTTCATGCAACTGAAAATCTGCATATAACTTTTGACTTCCCAAAAACTTAAATACTAGTAGCCTACTGTTGACTGGAAGCTTTACCAATAACATAAAGTCGATTAACACATACTTTGTATGTTATACCTATTATATATATGCATTATTACAATAAAGTAAGAGAAAATAATATGTTTTTTCAAATTGTTGCCAATCTGCAAATATTTTTCCAGTATATTTACTGAAAATAATCCATGTATAAGTGGATCCATGCAATTCAAACCCATGTTGTTCAAGGATCAACTGTATATATCAAGTTTTCTTGGTCAGTCAGATAAAGCGACAGTGGGTTATCTTGATTTCTTAAAGGGCTGTCTTTGTAATGGACGGAATCTATCTTACTGGCCCTTACTCTTAGGTGGGACTTTAAGGGCTCTCAACTCAAAGCTTGAGGTATTAACCAAGCCCTTCTAATTTGGAGGGGTTTGAGCACACTAATCTGTTTTCCTAGCGTGAGACACTTCTGGGATATCTGCTCCACTCTTTAGCTCCCAGTTGTTGCTTGTGTTGTGTCTTAGAGTTCCTCCTTGTGTACCGCTTAAGACAAATTTGGGATCAAATTCTGGAGCTTCCCCTGCCGGGCTCCCTGCTTTGTTGTGTTTTGCCCCTTCATTTCTAGCTTCTCTGGCAGCTCTGAACTCTGACATTTGTCTCTTCAGTGAAGCAAACCCCTTCTTCCAGATTCTGCCCTATCCTGTCATGCCAATGCAAACCAGAGAGAGTCCAGAGAGAAAAACCCACTGGAATTATTGCTCTTCCTTTAAGGGTTGTAGCTTCTTAATTCCCTCTAGTTGTTCTTCAGGGACTTCAAATAGTTGTTTTTCACATTTGTACAGAATTTTAATTGTTTATAGTATGAATATTAGTCTGACATAACTAATTCTATCTTGTTCACTACTGAAACTGAGGGTTATTGTTTTTAGGCTATATAGCAAGCGTTCATTAATTGCCATGTATGGTGTCCAGAGAATTTAAGTGTATTATCTCATTTAATTCTCATAGTAGTCTTTGAAGTAGTTATTCTTACTTTATTGACCAGCTGAGGCTTAGGATAATTAACTAGCCCAGATTACACTGTAAATTGTATATGTGGATCTGTCTGATGTAAACAGGTGAAGGGAAGAGAAGAGGGGGGAAGGGAGGTGGGGAAGAGGCCCCACAGATGTTTCAGGCCCTTGTAAAGAACACCAGGGCTTGCTTTACTGTCTTTGTGACTGATAATGCCTTACCTCTGCAACTTAGTTCACTTTTGGTTGACTGTGTTCTGTAATCTTTACTGGTTATGTGAAACAACAGCTGGAAAACAGGGAAAACTTGTTTATCATGTTTTCAAAGCTTTATTTAAAAATGCTTTGAGTAAACAGTGTATGTCATACCCACTGTCTTTGCTGCTTCAACTGGTACTAGAAGAAATCTTCAGATAATTCAATAAATCTTAAGCCACGTTCTGTTTTGTTTACTGCAGTTTATTAATTGAGGCTAGAAGATATTCTGCAAGTATAAGCAACTCGAGGTGTTTTAAATAATGAGGAATTGAACATAATTATAACTTTGAAAATAAAAGAAAACTCTTAAGTACTAAAATCTGAATAAACGTATAGGAAATAAGTGGTAACATCTATGCTGTGCTAATCTAGTGCCAGGTACTGTAAACATTTCACTCATTTAATCTTCATACCACCTCTCTGATGCAGATTATCTTGTTATTGCCATTAACAGATGAGGAAGTTGAGATATAAAGGAGTCTAATAAACTGTCCAATATCACAAAAATAGGAAGTGGCAGAGGTGGGATTTAAAACCTGCCTGTCAGAATTCTTAACTCTATTGTACAGAAATATAAATTTTCAGCAAAATTTCAACTTGAATTATTGAAGAATAGGATATTATTAATAATTTATTCTCTAATTAGGTTAAGCACCATTACCATATTTTTTACTTTAATACTAGTTAGAAATTTTGCTAAAAGAAATCTGTCCACAACATATTTATCAGGTACTGCTAAGGAGAAAGAGTGGTAGCTGAAGGCAAATTTTTTAGGGGTTTTAAACAAAATTTTGAGAGAAATTATAGATGTGGGAGAAATACTAGCTGTTATAAGTTATGAACAGTTCAAGAATTAAAAAAGAATCAAAAGTATTATAAGAAATATAGTCTGACATGTGATCATTAGCTAACTTATTCTGTAAGCATTTATTACATTCTATGCATTAAAAGAAAACTGTTACTGAATATTACCATGTGCCGGGTTACCATGTAGAATACTAGGTAATTTTAGAAACATTATCATATTTAACATTCATAATAACCCTCTGTGGAATATATTAAATCCCATTTTCAAGTGGGGAAACTGTGGCTAGGTGGGCATTAATAATTTCTGCATTTTCGGAAAATAATGGCCATGCAAATGGCAGACATGGACTTTGAGCCCAGGACTGAATGACTCTATAAGCAAGGCTACAGTGTTGTGGGTACTGATCCTGGCATTGGGGAGGGGGGATTGCTTTCCCAGGTAGGGGTAAGATATGGACCACAAAGAGCTTTATGATATGGTAGAAAAGATAAGAAAACAACACATATAAATATAAGAGCAAAGAGATTGTGGCATATACTATATGTGAGATGTAATATATAGGTCTTCAAAGGAGGGAGAGATTATTTCCAATGATGATAATTAAATTTCTGAAAAAAAGTGGCTAAGGTCTGAAGGTTTATAAGCCATAAACCATGGTGATGGGTTCACATGACAGCCGCTGCAGTATCATTTCTGTGTTTGAAGCAGGAATGGCTACTTCCTCCTCTGAGCTCCTAAGTATTTACCTGAAGCTTTTTGAAATTGAAATATAGTTGATATACAATATTATATTAGATTCAGGTGTATGACACAGTGATTTGACAATTGTGTACATTACTAAACACTCGCTACCATCTGTCACCATACCAAGATATTACAATAGTATTGGCTATATTCCCTATGCTGTACTTTGATCCCTATAACTAATTTATTTTATAATTTGAAGCTTTGGCCTCTTTATCTCCTTCACTTATTTCACCCATCCTGCCACCCCCCTCCCCTATGGTAACCAACAGTCTGCTGTGTTTGAGTCTATTCTATATTGTTTGTGTTTTTTTAGATTTCATATATAACTGAAATCACATGATATTTGTCTTCCTCTGACTTATTTCACTTAGCGTAAGACCCTCTAGGTCCATACATGTCACAAATGGCAAGATTTCATTTTTTATGGCTGAGTAATATTCCATTGTATATATGAACCACATCTTTCTTATCCATTCATCTATTGATGGACACTTTGGTTGCCTCCACATCTTGGCTATTGTAAATAATGTGGCAATAAACATAGGGGTGCGTGTATCTTTTTACATTAGTGATTCTGTTTCCTCCAGGTAAAAATCCCAGAAGTGGAATTGCTGGGTCTTAAGGTATTTTTATTTTTAGCTTTTTGAAAAACCTCTCTGCTGCTTTCCGTAGTGGCTGCACCAGTTCACATTTCCACCAACAGTGTAGGAGGGTTCTTTTTTCTCCACATCTTCACCAACACTACACTTGTTATTTTCTTTTTTTTTTTTTTTTGTTATCAGCCATTCTGACTTGTGTGAGGTGGTATTTCATTGTGGTTTTGATTTGTATTTCTCTCATGATGAGTGATGTTGAACATCTTTTCATGTGTCTGTGGGCCTATCTGAGCCTTTTTTTAAAAGTACTTATCACTTTCTATCTCATATTATGATTAAATATGCACATACTTTTTCTACGGCCTCCTTCAAGGCAGAGACTCTCATCGCTCAGGTGGGTCCCCACAGGTTTTAGCATGATGCCTGTGACATCAGCAGGTGCTTTTCAAAACCCCTTCTTCCTTGCTGTCATTGACATCATACTTTCCTGGCTGTTTTCCTGTCTTTTTGGGCTGTCCTCAGACTCCTTAGGCAAGAAAGTCATGCCTTCAGTGCTCCATCTCCTGTTATCTCCCTCTCACAAGGAACCTGGAGTCTTCACTCAATCTCACACCAGTGATACCTCTCAAAATTTCAGGCTTTGATTCAGTTGGTGTAACTGCTTGGCATATATTTCCATCTGTGCATCGCTCAGGCTCTCTGATGTCAGTGACTCAAACTGAACTCACTGTCTTCCCCTGCCCCGATCTCCAGCTCATTCTACACATTCCATCTCAGTGAATGCTGCGGTACAACCCTCCGGGCACTCCTATCACTTGGCCCCTTCCTCTCCTCCTGTCCCTGCTTACCTCTGTGTACTCAGTCATCAAGTTCCTTCACAGTTGAGGAGATATTTCTTTAATCTCTTTGCTCCTGTAAATCTTATGGCCATTGTCTGAATTCAAACCCATAATTTCTCATCTAGATTATTTCAGAGCCTCACGACATCAGGTTAGCTCTCTTGTGATTAATTTTTCTTAGCTGCTGCCTGGGATGTTTTTCAGAAGGCAGATCTGAAAATGCCCATCCCCCTTAAAACTATGGCTCTTCAGTGCCTGTAGGGTAAGAATTAAACCCTTCAGCATAGCAAATACGGACAAATGGCTTTTCTCTACTTTATCCCTTGCTTGACTCTGCTTTAAACCTAAGCCCTATCCATGTTGAATTGCCCTTCTCTGCTCTTTGGTACACTAGCTCCCCCTTCTACCTGGAATATTGATTTTCCTCCTCTGTTTGGCCAACTCAGCCCTCAAAAATGAATATGATAGTTACATTCTCCAGAAAGCCTTCATGACAATTCCCCTACTCTTGATCAGGTGTCCCTACTATGTCATCGCTTTTATCACACTGAAGCCTAACTTTCTTCTGAACTATGCTCTTTCCCTCACATTCTGTGAGTATTTTGAGAGAAGGAAACTTGCTTTCTCTGTAGCATGATGACAGGCTCATTCTCTGTCACATGGCAAGAGCTCAATAAACAGTTGCTGAATGAATGAATAAAGAATGCTTGACAATTGACTAAAAATATAGTTGGAGAATAGAGAATTCACCCCTTTTAATGTGAACAGTGAACTTGGTTCAGTTTTGGGGCACACTGCATGATTTTCTACTTCATGGCAATATGCCTTCAATTTCCTAATCTTCATCACTGCTCTAGCAGAATTCTCCGAAAACAAAAACCAATGTAAGTATAAACTAAAATGCAATACAAAACCAAGGATATTAAGCAGAACTACCCTTTAGTAGGCATTAACCTGAATCCAGTGGCCATTACTTTCTTTGTAATTTATTTTATCTTATTGGGAACATCATCTTGCAACCCTCAACAAGCTATGTCTTATTTAATATTACGATGGCATTCACTTAAAATAGAAATGCTATTGTATATGATTATGTCATGCATTAAATTTTAATTCTATTGTATTTTTGCTTTGCTGAGACACCAGATACTGATAAAGATGACACAGTACAGGTATACAAGATATCCAAGATATCTGTATCTCATCATATCTATACATACATGTGCATATCTATAAATACCTCATTTACCAGTATTGGAAGTCACAAAGAAGGAAAAATGTAACAGAACCAAAATATAATGCATATGTATGTAGGGATATAGATCTATACATATGTGTACGTTTATCTGTTGGCATTGTATTCTCTGCTCTGCAGATGTACTAGTTAAGTGTGAAAATTATTTACTCAGAGTGGTTATTAAAAAATCCCATGTTAGGATTAATAAACTAACCACTGAAACTATGAACTCATCGGTGTAGGGTGTAAATGTGAGGCACTGTCATGATCTATATAGCTCACTTTGTCAGTATGTGTGATTCTTCACTTCCGATGCAGGCATGTGAATATTACACACCACCCACTTGCCACAAAAACTCTTTTTCTCAGGACTACAACCAAGATTATGCTTTTAAATGGGTTATTTATTCTTTGAAATGCAGGGCTGATTCTACATTTGGTTCACCTTTGTCAATGTTTTCATGCTTATTGAAGTCAAGGGGCTGAAATACAAGAGTATGAAAACCAGATAGGGCTCAAGCCAGGAAAACCCCGAGATAAGATGTTACCCCGGCATTCAAATGCACACCAAAGAATGTATAATATTTCTTCACATGTGAGGCATATGTGAGGTGTTGTGTCATTGCTCTATTCATTCATGCTTGCCAGCTGCTATTGGCATGAATTCCCTTCCTCCCTCTACCCCTCAGCCACAAAAACTTCTTTAAATTAAAAATGGAGCCATTAATAAATAATGTACACACACTAAAAATAGAGCTTATTCATTTCTAATTGATGCTAGGCCACATTAATGTCTTATTCTTTTTATTTGATTCCATTAAGGTAACAGTATGGAAAATATCCAGTGAAAACAGAAATGTAAAAGAGATATAGTATCTTTTAATCTCAGATACTGATGGGATAATAGATTTAATCTGCATGGTCCATCTTCTTAGTTAGTGTGGAGATCCCCCCTGATAGGGTGAATTGTGGGTCCCATAACTTCTGCTAAAAGGCTTTCTGTAATGAGGAGTTTGCATTGCCAATTTTGCTACAGCTTTGTTGGAAGATACTGTGAGGAGAAAACCGACCTGTGTATTGTGTGGGTGTGTTATTCCTGCTATACAAATGCTATGATAATTGTACTGCCTGGAGATAGAGTTGCATGTTGAACCTGTGTTGTGGATTGGGCCAGAGAGTAGAAGGCGAGAGTCTAGGTAGAGAGGAGAGAGTGTTTAGTTTCTTTAGATCTGGATAATAAGGGGAATAGTATATTAGTGCCTACTACATAAAGGCAGGCCTGGACTTAAAAATTGTTAGAATTCAAAGTGAGAGCCCTGAAAATTGTGTTTGCCCTGATTGGCTAATGTCTAGCTAATTCCTGAGAGCATGTGGAATGGGAGAGGGCTGGGAGCCCTGAGAACAGGCCAGCTGCATGGGCCCAGAACCTTAGGCTTCTTATTTACACAGTTGTTAGAGTCTCTGTGCTCATTCTTCCTCTGCAATCATTTAGTATTTAATTAAAGTCTTGTTGAAAGATTTCATCTCTCTAAAGTACATGTAGAGTACTAAGGAAAAAGGATTTTTCTCAGTACTGTGTAGTAAAGTGGTATGCATTAAATTGGGAAGAAACCACCCCAAGCTCACAAATGGAGGCAGCTGGAAACAAGTAGTAAAGAATTTTGTGGGAAAGTGGAACTTATGGGGATATGGCGGTCTGCTCTGTTGTTTCACTATCCATAAATTCATCCACTTAGGACTAAATCTTGGAGGTTTGTATTTCATATTATTAAAGTAGGTCACATTGTCCCAAGATTGTTTTTTACAACTTCCCCATATGTTTTGTTCATTAATAGTAATTCATCCTTCTGGACACATTCTGAATAAAGCTAATAGAAAATACACATGATGAGTCTCAAATATGTATGTCAATTATGATTTCTTCCTAAGTCTTTTCTTCCAAAATGACCATGGTTTCTTCAGCAATCCACAGGCTTTGTGGTTCCCAGGTGCTCTGTCATCATGATTACTCATTTCTAGAATGCCATATGCCTTTCAAAATGTAGCAAACAGAACTGCTCAAAATATTAGCTCAGCAGTGGGACATTGCAGGGCATGGTGGTACCCTGCTTTCCTTGTTCCCACACTCAATTTCCATTAGTGAGGCCCAATTTTTGAAAAATGTTGATTAAAAAATATATTGTGATCATCATACTCTGTGAGCAAAGAGAAAGAAACCAACATTTCCACTGAATATGTTTTGTTTTAAATGTATGACTTTGAGTAAATGAACTCAAGATAAATGTGTACCAGTTGGCCTGTTCCAGCCACCAAAATAGTTTGATTCCTATTTTTAGGTAATATTGTCTTTCTTAGCAAAAAAAGTCAGTTGAATAATTAGATATGAACTGCTCTGGGCAGATTTTATGAGGAATGAGGCAGTAAAGTATGAGCCACAGGAAAGACAACTGAGGGAGAAGATCCAGTTTGTACCGGGCGCTTCTGGAGGGGAGGGAGAGGGAGGGGCAGGAACGGAGAGCGGGCAGCTGGAGCCGCACCATTCCTTCCCTCCGTTTTCTTCCTAGACTGTTGTAAACAATGACATATCTCTCTTTTTAAAAACATTGGCTGTTCTGTAAGTCCAGTATAGTTGCCCATGTGGGCGACGTAGGATTTGGCTGAGTGTCTGTCTCTTTCCCACCTTCCCCAGTTCCTCTGGATAGCTCAGTGTGATCATCCAACACTGGGATCATGTTTCTGGGGATACTCAACTTGCAGATAACTAAATGTCTTAGGCCTTTTTCATGGCAAATACTAGCAAAGAAGTTCCTTCATTCTGTATTCTTCAAACCTATTTTTTTTGAAGGCACAGTGCTATATGTTTAATCAAAAGGTTTATGTGTATGCTTGTTTATACTGTAAGCTATGTTAATAATAGCTTACCACAATCTTTTAGAATCCAAATTAGTTAATTTATTGAAGCGTATCTCCTTCCACAAACTGATAACATCTGTAGATATTGTACTCTCATCTCATCTATGTGTTTACAGCTAAGAGAGTAGAGTCCCATAGCAAATCACTACAGAGAGTGAGTGTATCAAGGGTTATAAAGCTTAAATCAACATGATGTGGGCCATTTATCCAGCCATTAATATGTACTTAGAGCCTATTATTCTCTAGTCTACACTGTTCTATCTTGCCTATGGTGATAATAAAAGACTTCCAAATGCCACATGAAATAAAAAAACTATTGTTTATCATGGAATTTCAGAATTAGAAAAGAATTTAGCAATCATGTACCATATTCTCACCTTGGACAAAATATTGATCTACTAACTACATTTTACATTTTAACTATATTTGCCTTATACTCCAAATATTCTGACTTGAGAGCTCCATATAACCATCTAATGGATCAAAAGCTCCTTAAAGGTCTATTCTGGAAACATGTTGAGATCGCTACATAAAGTTTTCATAACACATCTTTGTAGGTCTTTGTTGGAAAAGTGGATAAGTACTTGTCCATTTCCAGATTTTTCTCACCTCTCCTAATTGCTATGATTTCTCAGAGATGATGTTCAAACTGTCACTATTTTGTCCTTCCAAACAGTAAAGTTCCTTGAGCTTAGAGTGTGAAATCATTTAACCTAGGGTCTTCCTTAAAATATTCTCAGCTGTCCTGGATTCCCCCTTCAGTCCTGTGCTGTCCTTCCAATGTGATGATTTGCTGTGACAGAGAGAGAAAAGCAAAGTTTAACATGGTCTTCTCTGCTTGGTGGAATGGGGATAGCCCATTCTTCTTGTTGGAAGGATAACTTTAAAAATTCTTTTCATCTTCCTTAACATTATTCATAAGCTGGAGTTATTGCTTCCGCTCTCCTGATACTTCTCTTAAAGGTTTGTGCCATTCATTCCTTTGTATTCTATTGGCAGTTGTGTGCTCCTTCTGCCTTTTGTACATGGCTTCTAGCCTGCTTCTTTTCCTGCTTATAAAAGAATTTTTATAGAAGAAAACTTGAAAACCAGAGACCAGTAAAGAATAAAATAAAAAATAAAAATCAACTGAAATTTCACCATTTAGTAATAATTATTATTCATATTTTAACATACATCATTATGTGTATATATTTTTTAGTTAGAACCATATTCATAGTCATATTCATATTTTTATCCTGCTTTCTTAATTAATAAGAATATTTCAGTAGCATGCAGTATTTATATACAACATAATTTTAACTTTTTCAAAATGTTTTATTATATATATTAGAATATACTTAGCAGTCTCCTTTTTTGGGAAATGTAGATTTCTAATATATTTTGCTCTTAAAAATAAAATTGTGTTGAAAAAAACCGAAGATGGCGGCGTGAGTAGAGCAGTGGAAATCTCCTCCCAAAAACACATAGAGCTATGAAAATATAACAAAGAAAAATCTTCCTAAAATAGAGACCACAGGACACAGGACAACATCCAGACCACATCCACACCTGCAAGAACCCAGCGCCTTGTGAAGGGGGTAAGATACAAGCCCCAGCCCGGCGGGACCCGAGCGCCCCTCCCCCCGGCTCCCGGCGGGTGGAGAGAAACCGGAGCAGTTTTTTTTTTTGGCGAGCGCTTTTTGGAAGCCTTAGAGGGACGGGCCCCCGTTGCTGGGGAGGCAGGGTGGCGGGACCGGTGAGGAGGTGCCTGGGAACGGCGCCGGAGGACAAAGAATATCCCGCGTTTCTCCCTGCGAGACCTGGGGGCGGGTGCCTGAGACTGGTGCCTGAGGACGGAGGAGGTCGCGCGTTTTTCCCCTTTTTTTTTTTTCTCTTTTTGGCAAGCGCTTTTTGGAAGCCTTGAAGGGACGGGGACCCCAGTGCTAGGGAGGCACGGTGGCGGGACTGGTGAGCGGGTGGCTGGGACCGGCGCCTGAGGACAAAGAATATCCCCCGTTTTTCCCTGCGGGACCGGTGGGCGGGTGCCTGAGACCGGCACTTGAGGACAGAGGAAATCGCGCGTTTTTCCCCTTTTTTTTTTCTCTTTTCTGCGAGTGCTTTTTGGAAGCCTAAAAGGGACAGGGACCCCGGTGCTAGGGAGGCAGGGCGGCGGGACTGGTGAGCGGGTGCCTGGGACCGGCACCTGAGGACAAAGAATATCCCGCATTTTTCCCTGTGGGACCGGTGGGTGGGTGCCTGAGACCAGCACCTGAGGACGGAAGAAATCGCATGTTTTTCCCCTTTTTTTTTCTCTCTTTTTGCCAAGTGCTTTTTGGAAGCCTTGAAGGGACAGGGACCCCGGTGCTAGGGAGGCAGGGCGGCGGGACTGGTGAGCGGGTGCGTGGGACCAGTGCCTGAGGACCAAGAATATTGAGCGTTCCTTCCCTGCGGGACCGGTGGGTGGGTGCTTTTTGGAAGCCTTGAAAGGACAGGGACCCTGGTGCTAGGGAGACAGGGCAGCAGGACCAGTGCGCGGGTGCCTGGGACCGGCACCTGAGGAAAAAAAAAAAAAATCGCGTGTTTTTTCTTTTTTTTTTCCTTTCTGTTCCCTCTCTCATTGTTGCTGTTGTTGTTTTGGTTTGGAGAGTGCTTTTTGGAAATCTTAAAGGGGCAGGACAGGTCACTTAGACCAGAAGCAGGGAATCTGGGGATCTCTGGGCACTCTAACCCCCTGGGCAGCAGGGAGCACAGAGGCCCCTTACGGAGATAAATAGTCTCCTGGCTGCTCCCCCTCTAACGGGGCTCCACCATTTTGGAGGAACAGCCCCAGCCAGGCCAAGCCCACAGCAACAGTGGAGATAAACCCCAAAGCAACTGGGCAGGAAGCAGAAGTCCTGTCTGCGCACAGCTGCCCAGCACAAGCCACTAGAGGTCGCTATTCTCCCAGGAAAAGGCTACAAACCAACAAGAAGGGAAGCTCTTCCAGCGGTCACTTGTACCAGCTCTGCAGACTATCTCTATCACCATGAAAAGGCAAAACTACAGGCAGACAAAGATCACAGAGACAACACCTGAGAAGGAGACAGACCTAACTAGTCCTCCTGAAAAAGAATTCAAAATAAAAATCATGAACATGCTGACAGAGATGCAGAAAAAAATGCAAGAGCAATGGGATGAGATGCAGAGAAAAATGCAAGAGCAGTGGGATGAGATGCAGAGAAAAATGCAAGAGCAGTGGGATGAAGTCCGGAAGGAGATCACAGATGTCAGGAAAGAGATCACAGAAGTGAAACAATCCCTGGAAGGATTTATAAGCAGAATGGATAAGATGCAAGAGGCCATTGAAGGAATAGAAGCCAGAGAACAGGAACGTATAGAAGCTGACATAGAGAGAGATAAAAGGATCTCCAGGAATGAAACAACACTAAGAGAAATATGTGACCAATACAAAAGGAAAAACATTCGTATTATAGGGATACCAGAAGAGGAAGAAAGAGGAAAAGGGATAGAAAGTGTCTTTGAAGAAATAATTGCTGAAAACTTCCCCAAACTGGGGGAGGAAATAATCGAACAGACCATGGAATTATACAGAACCCCCAACAGAAAGGATCCAAGGAGGACAACACCAAGACACATAATAATTAAAATGGCAAGGATCAAGGACAAGGAAAGAGTTTTAAAGGCAGCTAGAGAGAAAAAGGTCACCTATAAAGGAAAACCAATCAGGCTAACATCAGACTTCTCAACAGAAACCCTACAGGCCAGAAGAGAATGGCATGATATACTTAATGCAATGAAACAGAAGGGCCTTGAACCAAGGATACTGTATCCAGCACGACTATCATTTAAATATGATGGTGGGATCAAACAATTCCCAGACAAGCAAAAGCTGAGGGAATTTGCTTCCCACAAACCACCTCTACAGGGCATCCTACAGGGACTGCTCTAGATGGGAGCACCCCTAAAAAGAGCACAGAACAAAACACACAACATATGAAGAAGGGAGGAGGAGGAATAAGAAGGGAGAGAAGAAAAGACTCTCCAGACAGTGTATATAACAGCTCAATAAGCGAGCTAAGTTAGGCAGTAAGATACTAAAGAAGCTAACCTTGAACCTTTGGTAACCACGAATCTAAAGCCTGCAATGGCAATAAGTACATATCTTTCAATAGTCACCCTAAATGTAAATGGACTTAATGCACCAATCAAAAGACATAGAGTAATAGAATGGATAAAAAAGCAAGACCCATCTATATGCTGCTTACAAGAAACTCACCTTAAACCCAAAGATAAGCATAGACTAAAAGTCAAGGGATGGAAAAACATATTTCAGGCAAACAACAGTGAGAAGAAAGCAGGGGTTGCAGTACTAATATCAGACAAAATAGACTTCAAAACAAAGAAAGTAACAAGAGATAAAGAAGGCCACTACATAATGATAAAGGGCTTAGTCCAACAAGAGGATATAACCATTCTAAATATATATGCACCCAATACAGGAGCACCAGCATATGTGAAGCAAATACTAACAGAACTAAAGAGGGAAATAGACTGCAATGCATTCATTGTAGGAGACTTCAACACACCACTCACCCCAAAGGATAGATCCACCGGGCAGAAAATAAGTAAAGACACACAGGCACTGAACAACACACTAGAACAGATGGACCTAATAGACATCTATAGAACTTTACATCCAAAAGCAACAGGATATACATTCTTCTCAAGTGCACATGGAACATTCTCCAGAATAGACCACATACTAGCTCACAAAAAGAGCCTCAGTAAATTCCACAATATTGAAATTCTACCAACCAATTTTTCAGACCACAAAGGTATGAAAGTAGAAATAAATTCTACAAAGAAAACAAAAAGGCTCACAAACACATGGAGGCTTAACAACATGCTACTAAATAATCAATGGATCAATGAACAAATCAAAATAGAGATCAAGGAATATATAGAAACAAATGACAACAACAACACTAAGCCCCAACTTCTGTGGGATGCAGCGAAAGCAGTCTTAAGAGGAAAGTATATAGCAATCCAGGCACACTTGAAGAAGGAAGAACAATCCCAAATGAATAGTCTAACATCACAATTATTAAAACTGGAAAAAGAAGAACAAATGAGGCCTAAAGTCAGCAGAAGGAGGGACATAATAAAGATCAGAGAAGAAATAAACAAAATTGAGAAGAATAAAACAATAGCAAAAATCAACGAAACCAAGAGCTGGTTCTTTGAGAAAATAAACAAAATAGATAAGCCTCTAGCCCAACTTATTAAGAGAAAAAGAGAGTCAACACAAATCAACATAATCAGAAATGAGAATGGAAAAATCACGACAGACTCCACAGAAATACAAAGAATTATTAAAGACTACTATGAAAACCTATATGCCAACAAGCTGGAAAACCTAGAAGAAATGGACAACTTCCTAGAAAAATACAACCTCCCAAGACTGACCAAGGAAGAAACACAAAAGTTAAACAAACCAATTACAAGCAAAGAAATTGAAACAGTAATCAAAAAACTACCCAAGAACAAAACCCCGGGGCCGGACGGATTTACCTCGGAATTTTATCAGACACACAGAGAAGACATAATACCCATTCTCCTTAAAGTGTTCCACAAAATAGAAGAAGAGGGAATACTCCCAAACTCATTCTATGAAGCCAACATCACCCTAATACCAAAACCAGGCAAAGACCCCACCAAAACAGAAAACTACAGACCAATATCCCTGATGAACGTAGATGCAAAAATACTCAATAAAATATTAGCAAACAGAATTCAACAGTATATCAAAAGGATCATACACCATGACCAAGTGGGGTTCATCCCAGGGATGCAAGGATGGTACAACATTCGAAAATCCATCAACATCATCCACCACATCAACAAAAAGAAAGACAAAAACCACATGATCATCTCCATAGATGCTGAAAAAGCATTTGACAAAATTCAACATCCATTCATGATAAAAACTCTCAGCAAAATGGGAATAGAGGGCAAGTACCTCAACATAATAAAGGCCATATATGATAAACCCACAGCCAGCATTATACTGAACAGCGAGAAGCTGAAAGCATTTCCACTGAGATCGGGAACCAGACAGGGATGCCCACTCTCCCCACTGTTATTTAACATAGTACTGGAGGTCCTAGCCACGGCAATCAGACAAAACAAAGAAATACAAGGAATCCAGATTGGTAAAGAAGAAGTTAAACTGTCACTATTTGCAGATGATATGATACTGTACATAAAAAACCCTAAAGACTCCACTCCAAAACTACTAGAACTGATATCGGAATACAGCAAAGTTGCAGGATACAAAATCAACACACAGAAATCTGTAGCTTTCCTATACACTAACAACGAATCAATAGAAAGAGAAATCAGGAAAACAATTCCATTCACTATTGCATCAAAAAGAATAAAATACCTAGGAATAAACCTAACCAAGGAAGTGAAAGACTTATACTCTGAAAACTACAAGTCACTCTTAAGAGAAATTAAAGGGGACACTAATAAATGGAAACTCATCCCATGCTCATGGCTAGGAAGAATTAATATCGTCAAAATGGCCATCCTGCCGAAAGCAATATACAGATTTGATGCAATCCCTCTCAAATTACCAGCAACATTCTTCAATGAATTGGAACAAATAATTCAAAAATTCATATGGAAACACCAAAGACCCCGAATAGCCAAAGCAATCCTGAAAAAGAAGAATAAAGTAGGGGGGATCTCACTCCCCAACTTCAAGCTCTACTTGAGCTTGAAGCTCTACTTCAAGCTCTACCAAATCAAGACAATTTGGTACTGGCACAAGAACAGAGCCACAGACCAGTGGAACAGATTAGAGACCCCAGAAATTAACCCAAACATATATGGTCAATTAATATTTGATAAAGGAGCCATGGACATACAATGGCAAAATGACAGTCTCTTCAACAGATGGTGCTGGCAAAACTGGACAGCTACATGTAGGAGAATGAAACTGGACCATTGTCTAACCCCATATACAAAGGTAAACTCAAAATGGATCAAAGACCTGAATGTAAGTCACGAAACCATTAAACTCTTGGAAAAAAACATAGGCAAAAACCTCTTAGACATAAACATGAGTGATCTCTTCTTGAACATATCTCCCCGGGCAAGGAAAACAACAGCAAAAATGAGCAAGTGGCACTACATTAAGCTGAAAAGCTTCTGTACAGCGAAAGACACCATCAATAGAACAAAAAGGAACCCTACAGTATGGGAGAATATATTTGAAAATGACAGATCTGATAAAGGCTTGACGTCCAGAATATATAAAGAGCTCACACGCCTCAACAAACAAAAAACAAATAACCCAATTAAAAAATGGGCAGAGGAACTGAACAGACAGTTCTCCAAAAAAGAAATACAGATGGCCAAGAGACACATGAAAAGATGCTCCACATCGCTAATTATCAGAGAAATGCAAATTAAAACTACAATGAGGTATCACTTCACACCAGTAAGGATAGCTGCCATCCAAAAGACAAACAACAACAAATGTTGGCGAGGCTGTGGAGAAAGGGGAACCCTCCTACACTGCTGGTGGGAATGTAAATTAGTTCAACCATTGTGGAAAGCAGTATGGAGGTGCATCAAAATGCTCAAAACAGACCTACCATTTGACCCAGGAATTCCACTCCTAGGAATTTACCCTAAGAACGCAGCAATCAAGTTTGAGAAAGACAGATGCACTCCTATGTTTATCGCAGCACTATTTACAATAGCCAAGAATTGGAAGCAACCTAAATGTCCATCTGTAGATGAATGGATAAAGAAGATGTGGTACATATACACAATGGAATACTACTCAGCCATAAGAAGTGGAAAAATCCAACCATTTGCAGCAACATGGATGGAGCTGGAGAGTATTATGCTCAGTGAAATAAGCCAAGCGGAGAAAGAGAAATACCAAATGATTTCACTCATCTGAGGAGTATAGGAACAAAGGAAAAACTGAAGGAACAAACAGCAGCAGAATTACAGAACCCAAAAATGGACTAACAGGTACCAAAGGGAAAGGAACTGGGGAGGATGGGTGGGCAGGGAGGGATAAGGGGGGGGAAGAAGAAGGGGGGTATTAAGATTAGCATGCATGGGGGGGAGGGAGAAAGGGGAGGGTGGGCTGCACAACACAGAGAGGACAAGTAGTGACTCTACAACATTTTGCTAAGCTGATGGACAGTAACCGTAATGTGGTTGTTAGGGGGGACCTGATATAGGGGAGAGCATAGTAAACATAGTATTCTTCAGGTAAGTGTAGATTAAAAATTTAAAAAAAAAAAAAGAAAGAAAGAAAGAAAAGGGGGATTACTCCTTAACAGGATAAAACTATTGGTAAATCAAAGATCAACGCATGCTTTAAATATCCTTAATGTTGATCACTTAAAGGGTGTCAGATGATCAGCTATGGAGGTACTCTTTTCTGATAATATTCCTTTCTCTTAATTAAAAAAAAAAAAAAAAAAGCAGTTACTGTGTGCTGACCTCCAATGAGTTCTGCACAGTGGTATAGAGGGCATGTCAAAGTGTGGGCAAAGGGTCTGTTTGTTTCTACGCAGAAAATCAAGGCCTAGCTTGGATACCCAGAAAATGAACTAAGATACGATATGAGGAGGAGCTTCCGGCATCAGCACTCTCTGGAGGACTCGTGCCGGGGGATGATCATCAAAAAGCCTCCACAGGGATCCGGACGATGCTGCGGTTGTGGCTGCATCCAGCCCACCATCTCCTGGACTTGCCATAAGAAGGAGGAGGGAGATGTCTAGGCTGGCATGTGCATACAGTGAGACAACGAATTTGACTGGATCTGTACTGTTGGAACTCAACCAGGAGTTGGGAGGGGTGCAAGTTGTAGCACCCCAAAAATCTCATGACTATAGACTATCTATGGTTAAAAGAACATATGGGATGTGAACAGATCCCAGAAATGGGCTGCTTTAATTTGTCTGATGGTTCAAGTACAGTTGGAAAATATCCATCATATCATAGATAAATTTTCACAAATGCCTAGGGTGCCTAAATGGTTTTCTTGGCTTCACTGGAGATGGCTGGTAATTATAGATTTGCTTTGTTTATGTCACCGTATTCCTATTATGTCAATATGTGTGTGCAAATTAGTTAGTAGTTTAAAACCTATACATACTTAAGGTACTATACAAGAAGATATGTCAAAGAAATAATCAATCCTCCCAAGTTTCCTTCATATGCTACATCTATAGCTTTTCTTCTTCCTTCCTAATTACAAACTTTAAATAGAATTCGTGCCTCATATCGAATTTACCGAGTATCATAATTCCTCCAGGTGGTAAAGATACCTCGAGACAAGTGCTGGGCATAGAAGCCACAGGGCATAAATCTGCAAAGAAGTAAAAAGCTAACCTTTGCAAACAATATGGCTTCTCTCTCACTTACCAACTTTACATTTCCCTGTATGGCCCCGGAAGATGACTGGTTAGCCAGAGACGGGTAAGATTCCTCAAGGGAGGAACAACCTAAGACAGGCACAGTCGCAGGGGGGCCATCAGGTGAGAATTTGGGGATCAACAGAGGTGAGGCTCAGAACCTCACCCCCCCTGCTTGGAGAGAAATCTTCTGCATCCGTGGATGTCTTGCTGCCCTTGTCTAGCCTGGATTAATACTTAGTCCATAGGCACACACCTGATCATCTGATCATCTACATTTGCCTTCTTACAGCACTAAACTATGTTTTCTACCTTTATCTTGCATCTACCTACCACTTCAGCATTTTATTAAAAATAAAAATAATAATAATAATAGGAGAAATGTGGGATCAACATATAAATCAAGTACAAAAATCAAATGAATATTCATATTTGACCTGATGGTTTATAGGTCATATTGCATGATCAAAACCGAAAGTTTCTGTGATGACTGCCCTTGTACTGTTCACCATGTAAGAATTTATTCACTCTGTAAGAATTCGTTCACCATGTAAGAACTTGTTCGTTATGCTTCAGAAGATTGGAGACTGACGAGAATTAGGCTTGAGATGGATTAATGATTGTACATTGAGCATTGACCCCCCTATACTGAATTTTATTGTTGTTAACAACCATTTGATCAATAAATATGAGAGATGCCCTCTCAAAAAAAAAAAAAAAAAAAAAACTGGAGAGAGTTAGAGAGAAAATTGGAGAAGAACTGTATAGTGTAGGTATAGAATTTTGGGAGGTGGGAGAGATTTTGCTGTAAAAGGGAGCAGAGAAATGGGATGGTAGCTGAACTAGGTTGTGGGGTCAAGAGAGAAAATCTTTCCAAAATCTTCCTTGAATATTCTGGACAATGTTTCTCTCTCTTAACAACTGGCGCAACATAGATGCTCAGTAAATATCTATTGTGAGAGTAAATGGATACATTGTGACATAAATACCTGTGATATGCTCTGTTGTACTATTCTGACATTGTTTCTTGGATATTTTTCTTGTTTAATCAATGCTTTTCTGAGACTCACTAATCTGACATCCTGTATGAACAAAGTGGGTGCAAAGTAGGAACTAAGTGGGTGCTAAGACTCACGTAATGTATAATGGGCACGATCCTTTGAGCCAGTCCTGAAAACAAAAGGAAGATTGATTTGTTTGCCTGCCTGTCTTTTTACTTTGTCTGAGATTCCACATGGCCAAGGGCCATAACTTGTTGGTTTCTGTATCTTCAGTGTACAAACAGTACCTGGAATATAGAGGTATTTAAAAAATGACTATTAGAAAACAAGAATTATGAAAAGCAAGTAGTACAAAGGTCTGTGTTGATAATAATCTTATGAAAGCAAACAAATGCTATAACGAACAGCTCCTTGAACTATCAGGAATTTACTGTTAATAATAATATGGCAGAAACAGAATCTTTGAAGAAAAGCCATTCATGAAGCTTGAGTAGGTCTTATAGACTTGAACTGGTTCATAAACATTAAAAACAAGAAAAAGTGATTGTAAAAAAAAAAATAAATAAATAAAATTGTGTTGAATATTCTTATGCTTTAAAAATCTCACAAAATCAGACAGTTCCCTACCCTGTGACAATAATTTATTTCAGTGACTCTTATTTTTTCTTAGGTGAATATTTAAAATTATACAGTCATAATTTAATTTTAGAGTTTCTCATCCCTTGTGAGACATTTTTTTTTCATCTAAGAGGAAGTGCTATTTCTCTGAAATTTTGGAAGTACTCTTTCCTAGATTAGAGCTTATTTATCTAGATAGATGATATATTTATCTCCTCCAAAGCCACCCATCAGTTTTCTGGTCAGTTCTTCCTTCTCATCTAGACTTAAAATTACAGAATAGTGAAGTGTTAGAGTTGATAAATTTTGTTTTATGGTGCCCTTGTTTTCAGATGAATGTATGATTTTTTTGTGGTCTTCTAACAGAGCAAATTAAAAGCAGACATGATTTGTGCTGGTTTGGTGACAAAACATGTTTGACCTCAGCAGAAGGCTGATGGGGCAAGAAAGACACCAGGGACTAGAAAGTGTGGTTTGGTCAAGCGAGGAGAATAGAGTCCCCAGAAAACGCTAAGGAGAGTAATGCTATGATTATGACTGGTTTCAGTTTTGAGCAGGTCATGGGCTCAAAGCTAGAAACCTAGGGTTCCAGGAATACTCCTCCCAGAGATAGAATTTTATTTTACAAGGTATCAAGTGCCAAATGGATTAGTGCTTAAACTAGGAACCTTGTCCCAATCAGGGCCTTTAGCAGTAATCAGAGATTAAGTGGAAGTCAAGTCATATAAATGGGAAATTGCAGACTGGGTGAGGTAGACTCAGAGATGCAAGCAGATACCTAGGGCTCCCAGCCGTTACATCAACACTGGGCGTAGGGCTGCTGGTGAGTTTGAATTCAATATATGTGATCTGTCCCAAACAAGATTAATTTAAGGACTGTACAAGGCTGAAAATGCAGGTTGAAGGTTTTCATGCCTATCAGTTTCAAGACTAAACTGGAGAAAAGGCAGGAGTAATGAAAATCAAAGTATGGCTCTATTATTCTGATTTTGACCAAAGAGATTTCCAGCAGAGGAAAAGATGGCCGGATTTTATCTTTGTCATTACTTTACCTCACCTCTGTACAAGGAACTTTAGAAAAGCTTTGTTCATACATATCATCTAAATACGTGGCCTACATTATTGCCCAATGCCCAGTAGCATCTGCCTGTTTTGTTCTACACTTACCCAAGTAAATTTTGCTATCTTCCACTGTTATGTCTGTGATTTTAAGTAATTGTCTGTATCTTGTGAAAATAGAAGTTAGTATCTAACCCATTGTAACTTTTTCTAACAAGGTGTATCTTTATTTTACACATTTTCATCATTAGTTACCCCACTGAAATTAGAAAATACCTATGAGATTGTATCTGTCACAAAACAAAATTTACTATGTTTATTTGATTTATTCTCTCTTTTGAGGATGTATTTTTTACACAGCCTGTTTTTTATAGAGATTTACTTTGTATTCCTCCTGATATTCATTTTTCTGTTATTACCTATGTTGGTTCTTTGGTGTTTGGTTGTATACTTTTATTGGGATATTTTTCTCCTCTTTAGATTCTAATCTAAAATCTTCTTGATTGGATCTGCAATTCTTCTAACAGACATTTTATTTTTCCAGGTCCTTGTGAGATGTACTTCATCCCTTGCCAGAAGCTACATCAGATACTTTGGTAATCTTTGCTGAATTTCTTGGCTTGGAATCATATAAACATATTGATGAAATTCATGTAGCTTCTGCTGAGAGCTTTAGCTTAAAAAAAAAGCCTGAGGCATAAGAGTTTATTTGTATTTTTTTCCTAACGGGACAGCTCAGTGCCTAATGCAGTTTCTCCCTGCTTTTGATATTTGAGACCTTATTTATTGTTGCTTCTGCTCCTTGTATTTTTTCCCATGATTGAAATAATTAATAGAATGAAGATAGTTTTAAATTGAAGAGAATTTAAATCTCATTATTTAAAAAAGTCTATATTGCTTCTTTATTCCTTTAGTATATTTCAGAGGAAAATACTCTGACACATCTATATATCTGTGGGAGAATTTAATGGAAATTCTATACATCCTTTAGCAAGAATAATCTTGGTTTCCTCATGTTTTCGTTAGATTTATGTCTCTACTCAGAAAATGGGGAAACTACTTGACTAGAAATCAGTATAATCATTATTCTTTTTAGAGTAAAATTTTTTGGGCCAATGGCTTTGGAACATTGATTACAATATTCCATCTTCATTCCTAACTTGAATTCAAGCCCTCTAGGATATGTTAAGCCCAATTCTGGCTGTTATTAGTACTGCTTTTCTAGAGCCCCTGGGCGGTATTAGCTCTCACTGCACTTGGATTTGGTTTTCTGGTTCTCAGCCTAGAATTACTTGAGTTTTACCTTCTGGTTGTCTTGAGGCTGCTAAGTCAGACACAGAACATTCTGGAATCAGGTATGTGGTGTTTTCCTTAAAGACTTATAACTAAGCATGGCTTTACCACTTCTGGTCTACTATGGAGTATGGTTTAGTTCTATAAATTCTGCTTGAAGAACTTAGTATCTTTCCAGAAAAGACTATAGATAACCTATTGAGCAGATATCGGACTACCTTGATTGTAATTGTGGTTCTCCAAGAAGCATTGAGGATGAAGTATGTCATCAAAACAGAGATGCACACTGAGATTTTAGGAAATATTATAGTAGCTAATATTATGCTAGTTCATATAAAGATACAAGATAAGCAATATGTTGCCCTAAGTGAGCTTACAATCTATTCATATTCACACTAGTTTCTGGGCAATGGTATGGGAGTCCCATTACTAAGAAGGCTCCCTAAAGTAGGTGATGCATGAATTCGGTCTTAAAATAAATGACAATAGTCAGTCACAGGTGGCAGGAAATTCTATGCAGCAAGTGTAGCTTGAGAAAAAGTCCTGGGGTCAAGAAACAACACAGTGTATAGGAAGTAAGAAGCAATTTTATGTTTTTAGAAAATGCTCTATGGAAAAAATTGATGAAAACTGAAGTTGCAGATGTACTCAGGGTTTGAATCACTGAGAATCTTGTAAGCTATGTAAAGAAACTTTGATGTGTGGGTGATGGGAGCCATCTTTTATATTGTCAGTAGGTGAAGTGATGTTGACAGATTTATAGCTTTAGCTGATTTTCCGAAGATTGTGAGGATATTGGCTATAGTGGTTTTTAAAATGTATTTGCAAATTCTTTGGTACTCTTTCTTTCAAAAGTTAGAATCCAATTACCCTCCCCTTGAATGTGGGCTAGACTTAATGTCTCACTTTTAGCAAATAGAATAAAGTAGAAATAATGGCATGCCGCTTCAGAGACTAGGTCAGAAGAGTCAAGACAGCTGCTTCTTAGCTCTCTTTCTTGGATCATTGGCTCTTGGGGAGAGAGCTGCCCTGCTGTGAAGACACTCAGAAAGCCTTGCGGAGAGGCCCATGTGGCAAGGAATTCAGGCTTTCTGTCGGCAGCTATGTGAGGAAACCATTTTGGAACTAGATCTTCCAGGCCTGGTTACACCTGCAGATGATTGTAGAGATAGTCAACAGCTTGACTGCAACCTCTGGAGAGACCCTGAGCCAGAACCACTCTGTGGAGCTTCTCCTGAATTCCTCTCCTTCAGAGAGCTGTAAGATAATAAGAGTTTGTTTTGCTAAGAGGCTGTATCTTGGTGTAACTTGTTATGCAGTATCAGATTGTTAATATACTGTCTTTTGAGGGGAGCAGGGCTTCATTCAATGCAGGCAGACAAGTTAGGAGGCTGTTGTAGTTGACCAGTTTAGAAATAATAAGTCTAGTTTAGGGGAGGTACATATGGGTAGGAGGGAATAGATATAAAAATATTAGGTGTTAAAAATCCCTTGCACTTGAAGATGATGAAGTGTGCAAACAGTGGGAAGAGGCAAGGTTGATTCACACATTTTTGGCTTAGGTGACTGGTGGATGGTGGTGCAGAGACACAGAGAAGGAACATATTTTTGGAAAGATAAAAGATTCACTTTTGGACACTGAAATCTAAGTATCTGTGAGACATGTATGTGGAATGTCCAGAATAGATCTATCAATGAGAGATAAGGAGTTAGGAATCGTCAGCATAGTAGAGGTAGTTGAAATGAGAAACATGAATATGATCATTCAAAAAAAGGTGTGTAGAATGAGAAAAGTGGCCATCTGAGGAAGCAATCTGGAAGCAGTTGGCTTATAAAGGACATTGTGGGAAGGTATAAAGAAAGCAGAAGAGGTGGTCGGAGAAACTGGAAAAGGTGATGTTTTAGTTTGAGACATTAGATAGAAAACCTCATTCTCTGACAGTGGGGAGAAGAATGTAAGAATGGGTGTGCATTTTAGGTAGGTTCTGAAATAGGTGGACTATTGAGAGGAATCATTCTTGATGGTGGGGGTTTTCCAGATCTCCTGCTACATGTATGGTGATAACAGTTGAGTAGGAAGGACAAGCTCAAGAGCTGTAGGGAGAAAATAAAAAACAAGGTGAGCAAGGACAATTAATGCATAGGTTGTGCTGAGTACTCAGCTGAACTTTAGAAACTGTGTCTTTGAAGTGACACCAGTAGAGAAATATGACAATATATACAACTGGGGATCCTTCTGTTTCACTTTGGCTGGAGCCCCAAAGCTGATAACAATACCATGGGCAACAACTAAGTTATGCAAAACATGCTGAAAGATTGTGAAATTGGTTTTGTAACCCTTAATTCATCACCTTTTATGAATGTAATAGAGAAGTCAATATTGATCTAAGAGATGTTGAAGCAAAGGTACCCCTTAGAGAGGGTTGTTGGTTTTCCATATGTTCACCACTCTAAGCACACCCATAGAGAGAAGTAGGTGCTTCTTCACATTTTAAGCCAAATGAGAGTAAGGCATTTGAGACCTGTAAAGCTTGACCTGAGTCCCCTAGAGTTTAGGGGATATAGATAAAAGTTCAGGGCCTTGTTGCAGCTGGCAGAACAGTAAGACAATGGGATGCCTTGGGAGCTGGTTGTGTTTCCACTATTGATAGGGTATGGTTCTGTTTCCCATTTACCAGGTGTGTTCCTCAACAAGGGAGCCAGCCCATGCTCTCCTTAAAAGGAAGCCTGTCTACATCTAAGAAGCTGCAGGTGTCCCCAGTGAGAAGTCAGGCGGGTACAAGTTAGCAAGAGATCAGTCTTCCCTGGAAAGTGCCCAGGTGTGCCTAAGTCACCTTTGTGTGTATGTTATGCACAAAAGAAACTGATGCCAAATAACAAATGTGCCTGCCAAGGTAGACTTTTATTGCTCATTTATCTTTCTTCCCTATATTCCCTACCTCAGCCCATTTGTGGAGGGGCCAAGGCAGCATCTATGGAATAGGAGAGAAAACAAAGTAGGAAAAGAAAAGGTGTGAACTGCAATTCCTCCTCCAGTGCAGGCCTCCTAGGTGTCAACAGTCTTGAGCTAGAGGGTGGGAGAAGTTTTATATTTGACTAATTGACTTGCGACTGGACTGGACAGAATGCTCTTTAAAATGCACTTGATATCTTATTATCTAAGATTGATTATAAAATCTATGTAACCCGGATAAGAATTTATCCAGGGGTAGGAAAAAGCAAACAAAATGACAACAATAATGATGACAATCAGCTTCTATTTAAATCAAACTTTGGTAATAAAAAATAGTGTTGGCTGGCTGATTATTTTCCAGTGGTCCTACATTGCCAGGACATCAACTGGAGCCTTTTTTTGTAGTGAGATGAGTAAATAGATGAGGATATAAGAGAGGGGAGGATTCAGTTATGAGAATGGTGATGATTAACCTTAAAATTCAGATTGAGTAAAGAAGGGAACTAGGTAGGGAGAAGGCAGGGCTGATAAACTGGCAGCAGTGGATTGAGGGTTGGGATTTTCAGGAAGTTGCTAAGTGAGAGAAGCAAAACATACCCTACAACATGCCTCTTGGGCATACTGAGTATTTTGAGTTCGTTATTTTTAAGAAATAGCAAGACACAAAAGAAGCTCTGAAACCTGAGTAGAAATTACCCTTTTGAAAGGGACATTAATGTTTATGTAATTTGCACCATTTGCAGGGGTATCTCCCTCTCTGTGCCAGGAAGAAAAAGATAATTAAATATCTAGAAACTCTTATCAATGGACAAGGCAAGGGACTTAAATGTGCATAACAACCATACCCTTGTTTACTAAGATATACTGGCAACCTCCCATCTGTAACTGGCCTCCAAATCCCAAAAACATCTTTTATCATCTGTAACTGGAGATGGTATTTAAGGGAATGGTTTGGGCCATTTCAGGGAGTTGCTCGGTTTTCCTAGGGCTTTACCATGCATAGAGGAAATACACATGTTGTTAAACTTCTACTTGTTTTTCTCCTGTTTAATCTGTCTTTTTATTATGGGGGGTGGTCTTAGCCAAAAATCTACAAGGGGAGAAGAAAAATTATTTTTCCTCCTTTACAATAAGCAATTGACATGGGAACCAGAAAGTGATAAAGTTGAAAGAATTGAACATTGTAGTCAGACACCTCTAGATTAAAGTACTTTTCCAGTGTTGACACATCCTAAGTGTTCTCAAACAGCCTGAATAATTCAGTTAATTTCAGCAGATATTACCGAGTATGTGGTAAGCTGGAGTCTATTCTCAAATGACTTGTGAGAGCATAGAGGGGAGCAAGAAGGAAACTCTGAATTTTACTATAAAAAATTATTATGGACATAGAATTGAGTAAAACAACATGATCGAGAGGTATGTAATAATAATTATGCACTGTGTGCTAGATAGTGTGCTAATTTCAGGTGGTAAAAAGATGCAAGAGAAGAGCTATTTACCCTGGAGTACTAGAAATCTGGTGACAGAATCAGATTACATGATTACAAAACAGTGAAGTAAATGCAACTAAAAATGGTTGCAGAAATGTGGAAGGGAGCATGTAGGAAGCTGAGGGAGTAAAAAAATAAACTTACATGGATTGAGTGACATGGGATCTAAATCTTAAAGGATGAGTGGTTCTTATATCTTTTGCTTGTTTTTTGTCAAGGAAAAAAAAAAGGAAAGATTTCATATTTCAGTCAGAGTTTGAACATATTTCATGAAGGCTGCATTTGACATAAACCTTGAAGGATGAGTAGGAGGTTTCAGAGTGAAACTCCTCTGGGAAGTAATGGGAAGGTTGATACTTTGTCCTGAACGTACTACAAGCAATGTCTAGAGGTCAGGGAAACACAGGCTATCTTCTGAGAATGGAGAGCTGTCCAGCACTTCAGGAAATTAGGTGAGCCTGGAAATATGTTAGGACCACCCAGTGACGGAGCTTGAAAGCCTGACAAATTCAGTAGGAAATTGGGAGCCACTTGAAATTTTAAGAAGGGGAAAAGCCATACTTGTAATGGAAACTTAGGAAGACGTATTTGAAAGATGGATGTAGGATGATTAGGGTGGGAAAATCTGAAGGGAATCGGGCAAGTTAGAGGCTGTAGTGATTTGCTACTTAGGAGGAAATAAAATCCTGAAGCAGGATAGTGAATGAAGAGGTGAAAAAGAGGAGCAGATTCAAGAGGTCATTTGGAAGTGGAACCAACTGGATTTCAACTCAAGATGCAGGGACAGAAATCATTCTGGGTTTCCATGGCCATATAACTGGACATTAAGAGTCTTAATTCTGAGGAGAAGTTGGATGTGGACATAGGAGAATTTTATTAAAAGACATAGGAAAGTCATGAGCAGAGCTGGTTGATGAGGTAGGATATGTTGAATTTGAGGGACTAGCTGTATATCCTGAAGGTCACTTGACAGACATTTGGAAATGTGAATCTGAAGTTTGGGAGAAAGATTAAAGGTAGAGTGCCAGAGTTAACTGCTTAGAAGTTGATAGCCACACTAATAGATAAGATTTCTTTTGCCTGAGTGAGTTTATTAGAAGTTCTTTACCCTATTTGAGGTATGAAATCTTCAGAGAATATGATGAAAGCACTACATCTCCTTGCCAGAAAAATGTGCAAACCTCTTGATACAAAATTTTGTAGACCTTAGTTTAAGATTTCTTAGTATCAAAAGAGAGCTGAGGAAAGAAATTTTTTAAATACTTAAGTGAAGGGGACCAGATAAGGAAACAATGACATAGCAATAAAAAACAAACCAGGGCGGTGAGGGTATTTTTAAAGATGCTTTAAAGTAGTCACTGCTGTAGTGTTTCAAGAGTCTTAATTCTGAGGAGAAGTTGGATGTGGTGCTTGTTGGAACAGGAGTTCAATTGTTGATCTGGAACTAGGAAGAAATCATTCAATATAGTAGTGGGGACAGAAGCCAAATTGCAGTTAAAAAGTAAATGGACTGTGACACTAAGTGGAGATAATAAATGGAGAGACTAAGTATACTCTGTTTTTATATTAAGTGTGATCATAAAGGTAAAATAAGAGCAGTGACTTGAAGGAATATACAATTTTAGGAAAAACCATCAATATAATTTTTAAATATTGGACATGTTTTTACAGAAGAGAAGGAATCAATCATGGTGGAAAAGATACAAGAAAGAATGGATAGTCATTAGGAAATGTCAATGATTGCTATTTAAATTTTTTCCTTTGCAATGTTACTACTAGCTATGGTTATATTTTTGAAAGATGAATTAATGATCACACCACACTGCTGACAGTAACTCATGGCAAAGTCTTACAAATCTACTCATGGGGCACAAAGCACTGAAAAACACAATTGTGTGGAGAAGAGTAGCTAAGTGTGAAGGATTGCTCACTCTAGATCTGGCAGACGTGTTACTGCAAAGGGACATGTAATTGTGGACAGTGCTGAGAGGAGGCACTCTCAGCGGTGGGAGCCACCCTTTGAGTCTCAGTGTTCTCGGTTGTCAATACTTCCCTGGTTTGTAATGTCACATTTCTCAACCTTGACTGTCCATTGGAATCATGCAGGGAGGCTTAAAAAGTACTGATGCCTGGGTCCCAAACCCCAGTGATGCTGATATAATTGGTCTGGGGTGGGGTGTGAGCACCAAGAGTTTTAAAGGTGATGCTAATGTGCAGCTGTCACAAAAAACCACAACTTTGGTACATTCAGTTTGGACATCAGTTTCTCTGCTGGTGACAACATCTTCCATCTAGGTATTTCCCAGAAGTTGCTTGACAAAAGTAAGGATGCTAGCCAAAGTCTTGAGAGCTTAAGAAGACTATGGAGAAATACTCATTCCCTTGGGGTAGTAAGGCTGGAGCTTTTCCCGAATGTCTCCTTTTATCCAGTTTAACCAAGACTTTGCTCCTGCAGTTGTGAGGAAGCAAGAACTAGCAGTCACCTATTACCAGGATATTTGTGAAATTCATGTTAAGGAAAATCTAAAGGAAAAGAGAAGACTCCCAGATGTCCTTTCCTGAAATCACCCCTGATGCTTACCCAGGCTATAGAAAAGCTACAGCTGTTTACTCTGGGTACAGAGACTATGTGTTTGAAGTAGGTAGGAGTAAATCTCTTCTTCAGTGACAATTCTTCTCCCAGGGAAATAGGAGTCATCCACACAGAACTATTTTCAGGATACATTTTCAGGGTAGGTCTACACTGGGCTAGTTATTCACTTCTCTCTCCTCTCCTCCCAGATTCACTGTTCTCTAAGGAAGAGGTCATTTGCAAGTGTGAGAATTGCCCAAGGATTATATGAAGTTGTGGCGAGAAAGTGAATGCCTCATTAGCATGTGAGAGAAAAGCCCACACAACACCATCAAAGGGTGTTAAACCCATCCAATGGGGTGGAAAGGGATGGTTGGAATTAATTTAAATCACTTTAAAGCCAACATGAATGAAAGGAGGTTTAGTTCCCTAGTAGTTAAAACTTAGCCAGCCTGAGAGTGAAGGTGTGCACCTTTTCTTGAGACTGCAAGCTTGCTGATTATCCAAATTGCTTCATAACTGATGGCCTATATAATAAAAACAAAATTAAAAATATTTTGACATTTCAGCTGTTCTTTGGACATCCCAGAAGAATCCCAAGGAAGTAACAGTAGGGAAAAACTCACCAGGAGAAAATCTGAAGCAGCTTATTATAATATTTTGCTCTTACTAGCATGGTGGGCAATTGAAATAACCAAGATATATGAAAACAATTTAACAGCAATATGACAGGCAGGCCTGAATTAAGAATCTAATGAAGTCACTTGCTTTTTATTCGTATCCATAAACTAGATAAAAGTTTCCCACCGAACAAGGCCAGCTTTGGAGGACTGGGCAGGGAAGGACATTGGGGGTGGGGATGGGTAGGGGAGTAGGAATGAAAATAAGCAGGAGAAAGAAAGGCTCTGATTAGCTAACTAAAATTTCCTTTCAAGTCACCAGTTTGGCCCCCTCCACCGTCTGCTTAAAGAGCCTGTTGTTTATTGACTGGGTGAAGGGAAGGCTTGGTGGGTAATTGTTACAGCTTGCAATCGAAAAGAAATGTCAGTTGGTATTAAGGGACTTCATGCCTTTCTGCTTCAGCTTGCATCTGTCAGGAGCAGAGCCCTTGAAACTGAAAGTTTCTTCAAAATTTCCTGGTGGTTTGGGCCTATGCAGAGGTGACTTAAGATACAAAAGACTGGGGCCAAAGTATGTGGGTAATAGGAAGCCCATTGCTTGAGCATCCTTGGCTTAGCCTCTGCTATTGTCCTGCTCCAGGGAGCATCTTCTGAGAGTAGAACAAAGCAGTGAACCTCTCCTGGCCCCCAAAGTGGCTGAATTGTTATGCTGCTGCTATATTGACAAATGGGTCACATAGAGGGAGAACATAATGGGATAAAGCTCTACTAAGTGGTGAGCAGAATAACCTTCTTCTCCTTGATGAGGTCAGAAACATGCAGGTAGCACAGCAAGCTAAGGAAAATACTAAAGGATAAATTGGGGTTCTTACTGTGATGTGCACTGGTATTTCTTCACTAAAAGCCAGGCAGTTATTATTTGATATCAAACATCTCAAGCCATGGGTATTTTCCCTGTCTCTACTTTAGGGACCTAGTTGAATTGTCTACTCTTCTATGCCCTTCTGTAACAATCTGGGCCAGTCAGGCAACTCTACTATTCAGGTCAAATGTGAAAGTATTGCTTTGTTAGTTACCTGGTGTAAGTAGAACATCAGTCATTTTACAAAACAGTTTTGAGGGATTTTGACATTTGCAATAGAGAAGATCCCCAAGTCTTTGATTTGATAAATTGCTTCCTGCTGCCTCCTTCCTGGCAGAGGTACTAAGCTTGAAAATGAGATCAAACTTCCGGAAAGAAATATGCTTTATATAAATGTTCCTACTCATATTATTTCATAATCTCCTATGACAACCTTAGCGTCAAAGATTTATTCTTGGTAGTTAAGTTATATAAAAAAATATCTGATGTGAATTTTGGTTAAAAATTCACTAAGTTGAGAGCTTGCCAGGAACAGGTATCCAAATGGGATAAACGGAAGTAATGAGAATAGGTAAGAACATGATCATCAGGAGGCTGTGTGTCTGAATAAGTTTCTTAATTTGCCCTGATAAAATGTCATTAAGCTCATCAATGCCTCAATCTACTTTTCAAGTGAGATATCCTTCATAAACAAGCTGCTTTTCTCATGAAAAAATAAATAGCTGGTCTGGTTAGAAAACGGAGTTTCAAATCTTGAAGGACTATCTAGGGAATGTGAATAAGAAAAAAAGAAAAAATTAGCCCGAAAGATCCAGTTCTGTCCTCCACAGAGGAATGTTCATTTCTAAATATAAAACCCCTCATTTAGCATTGCTCAGGTGTTAGATGAAAAAAAAAAAACTAAAATATATTACACGTCTAAGTTCTAAAGACTTTGTGTTTATTTACATAAAACAAGAGTTTATTTTTAATTTATTATAAATAAATAAAGTAATTTATTTTAATTTTATAAAGCTGTAAAAGGTGGTATTTTGGAGTCATGTTTTTGGCTGTAAAGAAGTAGTGTGATTTCTTGAAGCATTTTTCCAATTGCTTCTATGAATAAGACCTTTTCTGGAGTTAACATAGAGAAAAGGAAAGCTAATCAGATCATTTGTGCTGGGAGATGTAGGATTCTTTCTCTACATAAAATGGGTTATTAATTCCCAAAATTTTATCTTAGGTCCCTCTGTCTATTAAGTGAAGCTTAAAATCTCTAAGGGATTTTTTTTGACTCTGAATATCTCATGCTTTTGTTAAAATACATTTTAACTTGCTCCTGTAATTAGCAGTAAGTTCTTATTTCTAACTTCAAGGCTCTCAGAAAGTAAAGATTGTAATATAATTTAGATAAAAATGATTAGAGGGTAAGAGTCTCCACAAAATGTGAATGATGGAAAATATGTCTAACAACCCACATTACTGTGTAGTCCTCAAACTTGTTCTTCCTAAGATTTTTGCCAAATATAAGTAAACGTCTGACACTTTCAGTTAACATTTAAAAATACGCATTAGTTTCATAATCACTGCAGTGCAGAAGTTATTAAAGCTACAGCAGTTCAGCATGAAAGAAGCCAGGAAATAGTCTACATTATTTTGCTTCCTTCACCAAATGATAATTTATATGAAATCTTCACTTTCTTAATTTTAGATCACATATAAACTCTTCATAAACATGACAAATATAGCATATGGTTTATAGTGAAGACTATAAAATTCCTAGTGGCATCTATAAAGAAAATTCCAAAAAAAAAGTAGAAATCATTTAATTAGTGAGCATATTTTAATTAATATTCATACTGGATTGTAAAAAAAGAATTGATAGTGGGGTATTTTCTGGTAGTGGGGTTTATTCACTATTAAAATGAGGAATAAGACATTTTTGACTGTGGATTGATTGTAGGTACAGGTTTGTTTCAGCTATAATTCAGATTCAGCTAACATTTAATGAGAACATATTAAGTATCAGACCAAATTATATTTATATTTGTTGCGTTCTTTGATCTAAACAACAGTGTGAAGTAGATAGTATATTGTGGTTTGTAGAAATTTAATATACCTTTCAGGATGGTGCAGCCTATAAGTGATAGGATCTGTGTTCAGAGCATGTCCTCCCTACACCAAGCATGGTGCTCATCTTCATCACTGCATTTTCTCTCTCCAATATATTGTCTGGTAAAAGCGGAAGAAAACAGAACTAAAGAATAGATTTCCTCATGTATCAGGTAATAGTTTAACTAATGAAAAATGTGTCTTTTTAAGCAGGCTTTCACAGCTACCACATCAACAGTGATACTGAGAATAAAACTCTTCTATTTTAGGACCTGCAGTAGACTTACTTTGGAGTCTTAACTATCTTTCCCAGAGAGTTGAGGGAGAGAAACAAGAAAGCTCTTCTTCATAAAACTTTAAAAGTAGTCTCTCTATTGGAGTTAGAATGGTGCTGGCCAGGTCCCCAAGGTTAATGCTGTTGCTGCCTCTCAGTCCTACAGTTTCAGTTAAGAGTGAAATAAATGAACGATTTGTGTGGCTTTGGTTTGTAGCACACATGTGTCAGGAGGAGGTATGTCATTGGATTTTGTACTTGTGCTGGTTGGTCACCATCTGTGGGCTTCTCAGCCAATTGCACCTTTCATCAGCTTGCACCATAGTTGTGCAGCCTGTCCTGAGTAGAGATGATGTTGTCATCCCTTTTGGATAAGCCTAGTGTAGCTTCTGAATGCATTATTTGTTCCAAAACCTCTAAGACACAATAGATATTCATCAACAATGGCTTGTTTTTTAATGTCAAGAACAATTGAGATAAACAATGTCTAGAATCTAATCTCTGCTTCTAATGCATAAACAATTTTGAGCCTTCTGTAAAAGGAACGCTCTGTTAATGTCATAGCAAGCACTTGATAAATGCTTATTAATTGATTGTTTGATTGATTCACTCTGAATGTCCCGAGCAACTGCATAAACTCCAAGATGAAATTTCATATCTATAACTCATATAACATCAAATCCTTTCAGTTTTTAACTCCTAAAAGTTTTCTTTACATCATCCACTTATTATTTCAACATCTACCTACTTTGCCCCAACTACCATCTTCTGTGTTCTGCACAGTTATGGAAGTTCCATCACTGGTCTACCTGTATCCATTCTGACCCCTCAACCCTCATCCATTCTCCATATTCCAGTGAGGGTTTTTTTTTAAATAAAAGAATGTGTGACCCCACTCCTACTTTAATTACTTGAATAATTTCCTATTGTTCTTAGGATGAGGACAACCCTCAACATACACAGTGCTGCTCACTGATCTCAATAGTCCAGTGACAATGACCTTCAGTTCCTCATAGATGCCATATTCTCTCCTTTCACAAGATCTGTTCTTCTGCTCAGCTCACTGAATACAACTTGATTTCCTCCATTTTCACTAACTAATTCTCCAGTTGTCATTTTTTCATGGAACCCTGACTCCTGTGATAGCATACCCTCTTATTGTATCTTCCCACAGCATTGTACATCTCTTAACTTTCACATGCAGTAGAGTTGGTATTTCATATTTCTTTGAGAAAATTGATTAATCTCTCTCTCCACCATTAAATAATAGGCTCCACATGGTCAGGAACTTTACTAGCTTACCATTACTCTAAGCCTAAAATATTACAAAGTTTTTAAGAAGGTCTATAAGCCTTTTGATCTGTCCTAAGACTGTTTCAGTCTCATCTCCAAGGAATTATGTCATATAATTCAGTCAAATTTAAGAAACATTTATAGGTTGTCTCTTGACTGATGTTCCATTCCATTCCATCCCACCACCCACCATTCTATTTCCTTGTCCAGCATAATGGCAAAACTACACAAATGAGAAGTAATAACTATTTCCTCAAATCCAATTTTGGACTGAGACCCCTCCAAACGTTTTTCTAGTTCCCTACTCCATAGTAACTTCCAGTGGCTTTTAAGAGTCTAAATGTATTTATCTCTTTAGCTTTTGAGATCAAGATGCTAAAGCATTGATCCCCTATGTTTTCTGAGCTAACTTGCCCTCTCAACAGCACACTGCCTTCTTCTAGGAAAACTTGCTTCTTTTTGTTTTCATGATCACTGTTTTCTCTTGGCTTGCCTCTTACCTCAATGACCACTACTTCTTTGTATATTTTCACTGCTCCTTCTTTGGGTCTGATCTATAAATAGTAGTATTCTAGGGCTTGGTCTAAGATCCTCTATTCTTTCCTATTTACATTTATGCCCCAAGGGATCTCATTGGTAAAAGGGTCTCTGCAATTAGTTAATAAGGAGCTTATAAATACATTTTGAATTTCTAGTTAGAGGTCACTGAAAATTTGCAAGAAAATGCTGTTTAATTTTTATTAATTGTCTTAAATGTTTCTTTATGCTAGTCCAAAACTTGAGGCAGTTTTTGAATTTAATGTGCTGCTTTAACTTATCAGAGCAAAAACTGCAACAGAAATGAGAAACTTTAGCAAGAAGTCTGATGGATAAATTTAGTTTAGAAACAAAATGTTTGGTGGCTCTTGTGGGTACTAAGAGTTAGGGGTGCTGATACTGAAGTATAAAGGCAAGACTACATTAAAATAATTTAACAGAATGTATAGGGAATTACTGAACAAGGTCATGTCTTATATGAAGTTCTTATGTTCAAAAACTCATCTTTAAGATAAAAGTTACTCAGAAAACGTTCTTTCACAGAAAATATCATAAAAATAGTTGGATACATGAGAGAAATACTTGAGCCAAAGACTGACATACTGAGACTCCTTTAAAGACATAGATCTGAGGTATACATGAAATCAAATATTAAAGTAATTATTTTATCATTAGCATTTATTAATTTCCTCTTGATAATGCAAAGGCTAACACTACAGAAATATATTAAAACTTTATCACAGAACTATAGCATTATGCCCTGTCAGTCAACATAAGCAGCTCATTGTAACTCAACAAATATTTATTGAGGGCTCATTGTGACCAAGGTCCTAATTTCTCCATTATTTCATTTATTCATTCCACAACCATTCACTTTTTTTTAAGTCATTATTATAGATGCCAGTGATATGGAAATGACTGGGACATGGCTTTCCCTATAAGAAATATATAGAGATTAATAAGACACCATTCTTACTTTCAAGCAGAGGTAATGAAAGTACTGAGAGATAATTTTTGATTCTGGCAATGAGGTGTTTTAAAGGGAGTGATTTTGGATTTTGAAAGTATATGAAAAAAGAGTTTATCATTTCATTTGGAGAAAAATGCTGCACATTCAAAGTAAATTTCATTAAAATATTTACAGTTATTATGAAACATAGTTTATAAGATAGGCAGTTAGCATCCTTGTAAGTAAAATTATGTACAAGTAATTATACCATTCATTATAAGATTGACTATGAATTTAAGGACGACTTTGGAAAAAATATATAAAATGTGCCCATAAATTGAATTATATCTCAATTACAGAAACTTTAAACTGTGAAAGGAAAGTGTCTATATGCTTTAATTTACTAGTTTGTGGTTGCTAGTTTCGGTTGACTTATTGGTTGGTTTAATGATTTTTTTATGTCATTTAAAAAAATCTTGCAATTAATTTCAGAGCAACATTAGCAGTAAAAATGCTTTTTATACTGTAAAGTTCAAATTGGCCCCAAGTATGTTTTCCAGTGCCATTTGACTCAGATTACTTAAAAAAAAATTGTTAAAGAATAGTTTGCCTCCATAATTACATCAAATTCCCTCTAACCTCAGGAAAAGATATTAGAAAATATGGTTCCTTGAGTCTACATTCCATTTACCTCTTGAATTTTTAAAAGTCCAGAGCACATGGTCATTAATAAGTGAGACACTACCCATGTGATTTATTTTCCTTAAGTTCCACACAATAGGACCATGAGCTATTTGAGGTCAAATCTACAGATTTCCAGCCCCTACTACATACAGAAAGTGCTTAGTCCAAGTTTCTGGAAGAAATAGATGGAAGTACCAAATACATCGAGTTAAGTAAATGGGCGTGTTTTTACATGCATTAAGACCTTGAGGACTGAACCCCAGAACACATTCCTCAATAGCTACCCTTATAATTTACATTGCAACACAATTTTCTTTTTAAAAGCATTAAGCAAATCTTGTTGTTAAAAAAAAAAGGAAAGGTACTTTGTTTGTGGTGATTCTTAAACCTCTGATGCTAATCTGAACCCCTTAAGAGTAACTCACTTTTGCCTGAAATACTGAATGAAGGGTAAGGATGCCACTTAAATATTTTTTTAAAATCTTAAAATGTAGAGTTTTGAAATTAGAAATAAAGATGTTTGAGGGCAGGGGGCCATTTTGTTTTGTTTCATTTTGTGTTTTGGTTTGCAGTGCCTAACTTAGTAGAAATTAAACATTGTGTGGTTAATTAGCAACTATTGAATGGATGAATAAAAATATCATGTTTAACAGAAGGAAGCTATAAAATCGGCATCAAAAGGTCAATTGCTAACCAGCTAACTGAAATGATACATAGAAGCATGGAAATACCCAACTATAATAAGAATCCTAATGCTTAAAATTTTACTGTCAAAATTAATAGTGTTGCTGTTTATCAGCAAATGCTCACACTTCCTCTTTGCTAGAACTCTATGGGCTAGTTGATATACCAAATATATATTTGGTTTTCACTAACTGCTTTGATAAAGCAGTTAATGAAGCCATGTACACCACAAGCCTTATGTATCTTCACTGATGAGCAAGTTTGGAGTTTTTACTGAGACTGCTTATGTTACCAGAGCATTTTCTTAGGGACTATTTAAAACTGAATTATCAAAGTAAACACTTGCAAACATTCTATTTTCTTTTTTCCTTCTGCCAATGGACTCTTTTATTCACCTTTTCCTCTTTGTTTGTTTTGGGAATTAGGGTTTTCCAATGAGCCTCTGCAGTGTTAACACCTATCTCTAGATACTGAGTGTACATTGCAAACAAGCAAAAATTCCCAGCCTGTCAGAGATCTTCTCCTAGGATACAAGGAAAAGCAAAGTTCAGCTAAACAGCACAATTAATTCACAATCACTTCTGAATGGAGAGAAAAGGTTGTGCTAAGCTGTTCTGTTCTCCTCCTAGGGATTTAAGGTTTACAAGAAGCAAAATTACTATTCTTTCAAAGTTGTCTCTCTTGATTTGTATTCTAATAATTATCTTCTCAGGACCTCTTCCTTCTTAACTTGTAAACTCAGCTTAATAATTCACTTCAAGGGTTAGATACATGTAAATACACCTACTGTGAGAGCTGGAGGGACAGGAAAAGGAATAAAGTAGGACAATTTTCTTTCCTGGCCACTGGTTTCACCAATGTATCAATGATATTTGTTTTATACAAAGGAATTTGAGAATTTTTTTCCCCAGAAAATAAGGGAAATGATTTTTATTTTTGCTTTAAATTCTTTTTTGATATAAAGATTAAAAACATTTCTAGCCTGCCTTTTTAAGCACTGGACAAATTGTGGGGATTAAAAGAACAAACTCTTTGTCAAGAATAAGGCCTTAGACATGATTTTTGTTTTTAGTTGCAGCTGAATCTCAAGCTACTGGAATTAGGAGGCTTTGGGTGAAAATAAGAAACAGTTAAATATATTCTGCTTAATAACACTACCAAATTAAGTCAATATTTGACTATACTACTGGTTTCTATTTTCAACAAAGAGCTAGAATATCACTAGGTTTTGAATTGTTTTCATTTTCAAATTAAAGAATATAAGGTAGTTATTCTGATTTTTTTTTGCATATTATGCTTTCTGGTTTGGGGATAATTTCACCAGAAAGGCAATAGAATCAACCTGTCAAGTTCATGAGATAATACTGCTGGGTCCAAATTCTAGCCATACCCTTACTATATAAATTTGTTAGTGCCTCAGTTTCCCCTTCTAAAAATGGGAATCATAATAGTACCTTAGGGCCATTGTGAGGACTAAGTTTAATATAGGCAAAGCAAATAAGCAGTACCTAGATTATCGTAAGTACTGCTAATAGCAGTAACTTTCTCATTCTCCTAAGAATGCTGTAGAGAACCTGTGTGAACCACATTTATTTTCTTTTGAGAAGTATTGTGACAGAGGTTGCATTAAATGGAACACCTTGAGGTGTTGCTATTCCCTGGAGCTGGTGGGAATTAGTATTATGAAATGAGATTTATGAGTCTGAAAATGTCTGAAATGTGTTTCCATTTATGAGCACTCTGTGGACAAGGAAATCTGCCTGGAAGCTGACTTTCTTGGGAAGTTTACTCAACTCTCAGTTTTTATGGTTAATTTCCTCTATTTCCTTGTTACTTATATTGCACTGTTTAAGATGAGTGAAGAAGAAATGTTTGCAGAATGAGGACAGGTTGAGGAATAAGGAAACATATCAATAGCATTGTTATTAATGATTTGCTATTTAGGCAGCAATCGAAATGTAAATTTGTAAGTAGGACCCAGTAGTTTTTGAGTTTAATAGAATAATGATTTGAACTTGGGATGCTGAATTCTGTCTTCTGTATTGACAAAGTTTTCTTATAGGAACTATATGACTAAAAGGAATCTTAAAGATCAATAGACAATTTCAAAGATGACAGAAAAGAGCTCCAGAGTGATTTAATTACTCACTGCTCCATTTATTTATTTGATCTCTTATTTATTGATCTGTGTGTGACTCACTGCCCTGGGTAACAGATACAGCTGTGAACACGCAGGCTCTGTCTTTTTAGCATTCACTGACTATGGTGGGGAGATAGACAATTATAGTAAGTGTGATGCAGAAACATATAAGGAGCGTGGGAAGTGTGCAGGAGCAAGAAATAACCTATCAGTGGAGATGGGAATGGTAGAGCATTCTAACTGAGTGGGCTAGGGCTCTGGGAGGTTGACCAGCCTGTGGGAAGGCCTGGGGTAAGAGAGGGCAAGGTGTGCAAGCTGTTCAGTTTGACTGGAGGAAGTGGAAGAAGTGTGAGTTGAAAGGGATGAATCACAAAGCTGGAGACATATGCAGATCACAGTGGGGCACGTAAAGCATGCTTTGATTATCCCAAGAGCAGTGGGACATCTTTGGAGAATTTTAGCAGAGAGTAAGTGCTCAGATTTATATTAATATAATTCTGGTGGATGGATTGACAGGTAAGACATGCACCAAGGAGACCAGTGGCTGGCTCTTGCAGAGGCCTGGTGAGAGACCATGGTGGCTTAATCTACCATCTGTGGATAAATGCTCTCAGACCATAACCATGTAGAAAATATTGACTTTTTTTCTAATATTTTTTTCTTTTTTATTAAAGTATCATTGATATACAATCTTATGATGGTTTCACATTAATAACACTGTGGTCTCAACATTCACCCATATTATCAAGTCCTCATTGTCTGTCGGCATAGTAAGATACTATGGAGTCATTACTTGTCTTCTCTGTGCTGTACTGCCTTCCCTGTGAACTGCCTATGTTGTGAGTGTTAATTATAGTGCCCCTTGATCCCCTTCTCTCTCCCTCCCACCCCTCCCCTTTGGTAACCGCTAGTCCTTTCTTAGAGTCTGTGAGTCTGCTGCGGTTTTGTTCCTTCAGTTTTACTTCATTGTTATACTTCACAAATGAATAAAATCATTTGGTACTTGTCTTTCTCTGCCTGGCTTATTTCACTGAACATAATACTCTCTAGCTCCATCCATGTTGTTGCAAATGGTAGGATTTGTTTTCTTTTTATGGCTGAGTAATATTTCATTGTGTATATGTACCACATCTTCTTCATTCATCTACTGATGGACATCTAAGTCTAATTTTCAAATGGTGTTACTTTGATGATTACATTTTCTTTTGACCAAAGTTCCTAAAAAAAGCTTTTTAAAAAACTTTGCTTTTCCTTTATTAAACTAGGGATTTGCTATAGCATGCCTTTTTCTATTGTAGAAGGAAAATGATTAGTTTAATTGTTTGGACTGGTATTTTTCACCCAATAGTTAATTCATACCTACTAGGGATTATTCATCTTTGTGTCTGTTGGGTTCATTTGTGTTTTCTATTCCCATTGCCATTGCCCTAGTTTAGGCCATCATTACCTTTTACCTGAAATGTTGCCATATAAGCCAACCCATCTCCTGACTCCTAAACCTTTATTTCCTCTGATTTATCTTCACATCATGCTTTTAGATTCCCCAGCTCAAATGTTTTCAGAGGTTTCCCTCTGCCTGCAGGAGGAGTGTTAGCTATTATCCTATCTGCCTTTAGAGTTTTGCCTTCTACCCTGACCCCATATGCCCTACCCTTAAACTAATCCATGTATACATTGCCCCTAAATATATCTCACATTCTACTGTTATACCTTTGCATAGGTATAGAATTATTCTCTCCACTTTCTGAATCTTTACTATTTTTAAAGGTCCAGGAGAGAAGCAACATTTTTACCTGACACGTTCTACAGTTATGCCAAGCAGAAATTGTATTAACCACTTAGGGGTCTCACAGGTGAGCTCCTGAATTTTGCTGTTACTATACTTACATGTGCATGTATCTAATTTCTGCTATAAAATTATAAATTCTTAGGGAGACTGTGACTTTTTCTTCTCTGTATCTTCCTCAGTACCTTGTCCAATATCTCGAAAGTGTGGATATTCCATAAGGACTTACTTAATTTAGTGTCACTTTTCATGCCATATTTAACATTTTTTATATGGCATTATTTTGTTTGATGTCTTTAGGAAAATGGTATAGTTTATGGATTAAAATTAAGATTGTAGCAAAAATTTTAATTTTTAAAATGAAACATATGAAGGGGAGAAATTAATGTTAATATTTTAGCACAGAAGATACCCAGTAAATAAATAAAAAATTTAAAATAGGATTCCTTCATTTACTAAATATGTGTTAAATATTATATGTTGCGTTCATTATTTTAGACTGCTGAAAAAGACAGACAAGATCTTGGTCTTTTTGGAGCTAATTCTAGGTAGGGAGATGGATGAATGTTCCAACCACATCTTAAATTATTTCATGCACACAGATTTCTGTAAGTTTTTATACAGGTAGCTCCATAAAAATTACATTTTTATGGGTTACAAAAAGTTATAATCTGTTTTACTTGGACTATATTACTGTACTTATGAATCTAAAAAAAGCTCTACAAGCATGTATGGTATTATTGGTACCAAGGCACCATGCTAAATCCAAGTATTCCCAGCTACATTGGAAAGAGCAGATATCTAAGCAAGCAAACCCACTACATCACAGTATCCAAAAATATGTTCACAAGGGAGAGCGTATCAGAAATGCTTATGTATGCCAAAGCACATAGCATCGCAACACAGGCTGGGGCTGACTTCAGGCTAGGCAATGGGAAGAGAGAAAGGCCAGAGGCTTAGATGCTTTGTCAGTGGAGCAGTAAAGCAACGGTGCTGCTGGGGCAGTTCTGACACTCAGTGTTTGATCTAAGCTGAATGAGAACAAAAATCCTCCCAATTTTCTTGGTGGCTATTCTGCACTGCTAACGTATCAGTGACTGGTCACTCAATAGGCCCTCACTAAATATCTGGTAAATAAACGTAAATGCAGAGGGAGAGACTGGAGGAGATAAACTGTTATGAGGATAGCCTGGGCTGAGGTTTGGGCAGTAGTAGGACAGAAAGGAAAACACTGTACCAAATGAGTTATGAAGGAGGAATCAATAAAGGACTAAACAGAAGGAAATGTCATAGGCAATTCCAAGATTTTGAACTACTTTTGGGGGAAATGATGGTGCCCCTCCTAGAATCTGGAAGTCAGAGGGAAGGAGCTGGTTTGGGCTTTTGGCTTTGCTACAGGGAGCTGTGGCGTCAGTGGGAGAGTCCAGTGGGGTGCCATTACCTGGCGTAGCACCGCAACCACCATAGAAGGTAAGGAAACCAGGCTCTGCCAGGGACACGGTGTAGTTTTCAGCAACTTATCATTGTTGTGCCTGAGTTTTAGAAATTGTTTTCTAATGTTTGGGAGAGTGGGGGCAGGGGAGGTCTATTTTGTATTTCTTTTCTCTTCATGAAATTGGTTATTAAATGAGCAGTGCAAGTGAGCACAAAGAGGTTGCACAGACCCCCTAGGAAGTAAAGTTGGTGGTCCATCCTGAGCCTTCCCACCCCCAGCTGCCTGTCCCTCATTGCCTCTTCAGCTTTCTTCCCATGTGGCTCTGAACGCTGCTCAGGAAACTATCTTTGGCAGTTTGTGAGGATTGCCAGCTTCAGCTAAGCAACCATTCATTTGAACGAAGTAGAAGCCGAGTGGAGAATGTATAAGAAGTTGCCAAATGAGGTTTTTCTTTTTCTCCTACTCTGCATATCCGGAGGGCAACGGGGAGAACTGTGACAAAATAATGTTTACCCACATCCCCTAGCTCATAAGGATGTAGTTGCAAAGATAATTCGGGTTTTAAGTGTGCTGTTATTCAAAGCTAGAAGCATTTCTATTCTTAGAAATAAAAATGTTTTCATTGATGATACTTTTCAAATACCAATAACTTCCTTTTCCAACATCTCGATATTGCAATTATAAAATGTAGGATACAAGAAAAGAGACTGAGAAAGCTCCCTAATAAGAATATCCAACAGATATATGTTTTATGTGTTTGTATATTTTAGAGGACTTTACTGTAGGTGATAGAAGAAAAATGCCTTTGCAATGAAAGCAATATGAGGTTTCCAGAAAAATGAATCTATTGATACAACTCATGGAGAGTGTGCTTTACTAGTTGAGTTTAATTAATTAATTAATGCTCAGGTTTGCAGAATTTATTTTAGACAACTGGTTGATTACAGTGGACTAATTAGAGCCATGTTGACCTTGGACTTCCCAGCCTCCAGAAAGCTAAGAAATAAATGTCTGCTGTTTAAGCCACCTATTCTGTAGTACTTTGTTACAGCAGCCTGAGCAGACTAAGATAGTAGGGTTTCTCAAACTTGAGTGTGCATAAAATAATCTACAAGTGTATTTTATACACATACTCTAAACCCCAACCTAAAGGAAATTTGACTGGGATGCATCTGTCCCAGTATTCTTCATTTTAAGTAAAGTTCAAAGTGATTCTGATGCAAGCTTTTCTGGGCAATGATAAAAGACTCTTTATAGCAGAGGTAAGAAGACCGACGGCCGATGTGCAACAGCTGGGACGGTGGGAAGGGAAAGGAGAGGCAAAAGGCTCTGACTTCGCTCTTCAGCTTCCTCATTGTTTCCTACTTCATATGTTTCAGCCTTTTCCATCTTTGGTAATTTAAAATTACCAAATTCCGTACCTACATCATACAGCAACAAACACAAATTTAGGATTTTAGAAGGAAAGAAAGTGGGGAGGTTGGGCACTCTGTAACACCTCAATCTTTTCCTACCACAACTCTATTTGTTCAATAACTAAAGGGAAGGGCTCTTTCCTCTCAAATTTCTCTATCATGCTTATTCAGGAAATCATAACCAAAGAAAGGATTTTCTTAAGCAAATTGTGAAGTAGGCAAAAATTGTGATTGCTCACTCTGCCACTCTTTCCAAAACAGAGAAAGTTAGCCTGAACCTATGAGGCCATGTGTGAACGGTTAGTATACTAGGTGGATCTAGAAATGTGTGGTCTTCTCTACTTGGATGAAATACTTCAGTTTAAAATTCAGAGATTTTAGAAACCAAGGCAGGTGGTGGAGGCAGTTTTTTTTGGAGGGAGTGGGGCTTTAGCATTCAAGATATTTTTGCCAAGAGCAGGCCTTGAGTAAGGTCTATGGAGGACGTGTGTTAGGAATCTAAGTTCCATGTCTTGGCTTCTTATTAATTTTGAATTGAGGTATGGTCTGGTCACCAATATGTCTGGACTAGACAGAAATCACTGTGATCAATACATCAGCATGGAGAGGGTCTTTGCTTTTTTAGGAAAAATAAGAGGCTTCAAAATAGAAACAGTTAATTATATTCTCCAGATCTCATTTTCTTCTTGAGGCAAATACAAATTCCAACTTTTTCTGACCTTGTAGTGCCATCTCCCAAATCGGACATATTTTTGTGAAAGCAGTTTCCATTATACTATATTCACCAACACATGGTGCATTGAAGCTGTTAAGCAAAATACAAAATATTACTAATAATCTATCTGCTGTGTATTATTAAACAATCCACCAGATGGACAGATCTGTGTTACCCATTCATTTTTTTATGTTCGTAAAATATTCAAACACAAAACACAAATCAGAGAAAGACTTTCAAGTAAAGACTCATATTTCAGCTCTTTGGTTGTCTGAAATGAAATATAAATTTAGGCAAGCAAGACAGCAGGTTTCCTACCTGTAGCAAAGCAATCAGGTCAGAGAATTGCTCATGGGTTTTTCTAGAGACTGAGTCTTTGGAATTACCAGCCGGTTATTTGCTTCTCTTGTTCTTAGTGTGTTTAAAAGTTGAATCCCTTGACCCCATCCATTTCAACTTGTGTATGTTATGAATAAATGCCTAAATGTGTAAAAAGCTTCCTACATAAAGATGAATGACTACTTTAGCAGGGTAAAGAAATTTAAAAAGTTTAATAGTCTAGAAAACATTTTTACCAGCTAATTTTCCTGGTGGGAAAATAGGTTGTAAAGAGGAGAGAAACATCAGCATTGTAGGCATACGAAATGGAATTGCTGTTCACCTCTGTGCTGTCTAGCTGTGAGACTGTATTCTTGCCACTGGATTTAGTTGTAAGATTGGGATGTTCATTGAAATTAGGCTCCAGGAAATAAATTGAGATCACATTTTCACACTCAGTGTTATTTCTCAGCTTGTTAATAAAGCTACCAACTTCATAAGACTTTCCTAATTCTCCTTTTTCCCCTTAGTTGTAGTTAAGTGTAGATACTTTTCTGGTTTATTTCTTTCATTTGCATTTCTTTGCCCCTCAGCAGACACTGTCTATGTGGGGGTGGGGAAAAGCCGAGCCTGGGGAACTCTATTCTGTATTCCATTGTAGAACTGCTTCTTAACCAAGGGAGGTCCCTCTACTTGGAGCTCAGATAGTATTTAAACGAATAGTTGAATGAATTGAAGCCCAGCGTGAAAATAAATTGGGAGGCAATGTAGCTTAGCCATAAGCACCGCAGGACTTGATGTAAGAGTAAGTTTTGAATTCTAGCTCTTGCCTGTTAGCTACCTGAACTGGGGGAAATTACCTTTATCACTTTGGGCCTCCCTTCCCTCTCCTGTACAATAGGGACCATAGTACCTACATCATAGGATTCTTGTGAGTTACTCAGTCCAATAATCTATGTCATGTTTTAGCAGACTTCTCAACACATGGTTATTGCTCAATAATTATTATCAATTATTAAGACATATCATTAGTGTTGTCACTTCACAACATCTAGCACAGTGTCCTTAGAGAGTGTCAGAATATCTGTATTTGAAATTTTAAATCTAAATACATCTTTTAAATGAAGGAACAGACTTTTTTTTGGTTGATAATTCTGGGAACCTCTTCTCTAGAGTTTCAAGTTTGATTTTTGGAATATCTTTAACTTCATACATGTATACGTTTAACATTTCTGTGTCTTCCCATTGCATGTCCTGAATCTTATTTTGATTATAATAGGTGCTTGATAAATATTTATTGACTAGTTGCTTCCCTCATTAGATACTTCTTCCTTGTGATGGTAACCCTTTTTTTTAGAGGAGTCTCTTCAAACTGTTATGCTTTTACTACTCTGTTGTCACATATATAGATTGTAATTTTTTTTAAACTATGAATATAGGATGGTTTTAAAATTTTCTACTTGTCTGGTGCATACCTATACTCACTCAACTGAATTTACTCAAATGTGTGTGTGTGTGTGTCTGTGTGTGTGTAGTGGTGCACAGGAAATAACAGTGAAGTAAATTCTGATGAGGAATTAAAAATGAGAGCTACCTGGGACTTTCTGCAGAGATTTCATCTCTATATATAGTTTTATTTTCAAGCATGATGTTCTAGTCTATGCTTATAGAAATTATATCTGAATGTTTTATTTCTTTGTCCAGTTCTTAAAGTACTGTGTACAATTTCCATTCCATAAAAAGATTATCATTTGGTGAAGAAATATTATATTCTGTGTAGACACAGACTTCTTAGAATGCCGTTTTCCCAGGGAGAAGTTACAAGTCTATTAATGGCCTACTTTTCCTATACCAAGAAAATTGATTTCCCCTTTGTTTCTAAGGAAAATCATTTTAAGGGTACTCACCATGTGATAAATGGCACTGTAAAAACACTTTGGGGCTTCAGGAGGGAGAATATGGATTTTAAAGTTATTTATTCTGCACAGTCTAATTTTATTCCCTGAAAGATATATTCAGGTTTGGAATGCCACTTCTCCTTACTATTACTTAGACTTAATCTGCATGAATGTTACTGGGTACAATCTAATTAATGCCCACCAAGCAGTAAAGAGGACAGCATTAAATTATGTTTTTAGCTGCTGATTCACTTTACTCTTACTCCTGTATTTTCTGGACTTGCCAAGTGTAACCCTAGGAACTTACTTCCTGATTTCTATCAGTTACTCCTCTACTGTCTAGCAGAGATTGCATTTCAGTGCCTTGGATTTGGTGAAACAATTGAGTGGGATGGTGAGTCTACCAAGATATCTTGGAACCAGATTTTAAGTGAACAAAGTGAAAACCTGTTTCTCTCTTTTAGTTATTTCAGGCTTTTCTATTTTTAAAGTAACCTTCACATATGGTACCTCCATGCAAATCTCAATATATTCCATACTGTTATATGCATGATTTGAGCTTGCTTTTCAGAGTATAGCGATGAATTCAACCTTAATTCTACTGGCTTTTCAGATTGCTTTAGTATGAAAGGGGCTACTGTATTTTAACAGGATTCCCTATATGGTGTTAATGTACACATCTAAACTACATATGCTGTGGTATTCCCGACACATTTTATTAATTATGGAAATCATTTTCATTTCAAAAGTGGAATTTACATGACAACAGCTTCTGGGGCTCAATCGAGCATCAGACCAGCATGTCACAGAATTCCTTTGTAGTGTGGGTGTTGACAGGATTCTGCTGACATCAAATTTGCAGTGAAAATGTCTCATAAATGTGCATTCACATAGAACATTACTTACAGGGGATCATCTTAATATTCATATAGGTCATTGATGTCAGAGATGGAAAATTTCCTCACACTTCCATTAGTAAAATAAATTATTAGGGATATATAATCATATACATACATAAATGACCTGAAAGACGTGTCTTAAGTATTTAGGAAAGCTGTCCAGATACAGAATTGTCACCTTTGTCTTATCTCCTAAAACTGTATAAAGCTTTTGTATTCTGTAAGTCCTGTATAAATGTTCGATGAGGACTCTAAATCAGGTAAGAGAATGGACTGGTCCAGGGGGATTATAACAGGGGGTAAGTTAACAGGATAAAATAGAACCAGGGGAAAATTAGGCTGAATATCACAACAAAGTTCTTAATAGGGAGATCTATTAGACTGTGAAATAGTCTTTCAAAGGCTCTAGAAGAAGCCATTACTTGAGCCATTTAAAATAAGACTGGACCGAAATACTCCAAAACACAGTATGCTATGGGGACCAAACCTACATTAGAAGTAGAAGGAGGGGGATGACCTAATAGTTTTTAGTGTCTCTGTGATTACTATGATTGTACTCATTTTATGTGTTCAGTCTTGGTGGATAATCTTCTACAATTTTATGCTGCTTCTTGGGAGCAATTTCAACAAATTCATCTGATGCAGAATTGGATGCATTTAGCAGAACAAGAGATGAAAATGCACAATAGACTCAGTGTAAAATAGCAAAACAAGACAACTATGGATAAACACTACTCCTTTTTTGGGGAGTAACCCCTGGAGAAACTGATTCTCATCCTGGAACTCTGGCCTTATTCCATTGTGCATAAGTATATCCTGTCCTCCTAGTTTTCCATGGAAATTAGGTATTAATTTTCATTTCCTTTGTTTAATGATATCTTGGGATGATGTTGAGGGGAGGACAACAGATTGAAACATTTCATCTCCATGCCAATGGGCTATATTTTGGCAGGAGGTAGCTAGGTTCCTGGGAAAAAAATCATGTGCTGCTTGTGACTGATATCTATTAGAGTCATGGAAGAGAAAGAGAAAATGGTTTAATTTGAAAAAGAGTTTGACATGAACTACGAAAGAGGAAAAGGTACCCAGGGAAATTACAAAAAATAAGACCATCCTCAATCTTGTGTGATTCTGGTGATCACCTGTCATGAAGTAGAGAAGTGAGGCGGGTAACCTTTTGATAATTATCCTAGTTCTTTCAATAGTAAAAATATTAAATTTAATTCAAAATAAATACCATTCAATTTTCTGCTGCCTTTACATTTGTTCAACTTGCCCATTTTATTTTCAGTGACATAAAATCAGAGATGAACTTATCATTTTAATGTTTAGTAATTGTGGGGTAAATCATCTGATTTACACTCATATTTTTCCATGTATACACCACAACTTTTAAAAAAACACCATCAAACACAAATAAGTGGGTCATAGGATATGTTTCAATTATTTATACTATTTTCTGTTTATGTGGCTTTCCATACAATTCTCTACTTGGTGATTACATATTCCTAAAGTGTGAAAAATACCATTCAATTTAAATAGAGAGGTACCTCTCTCCTCCAAGTACCCAAATTTAACCTATTTCTTGTGTTGCTATAATTTTCTAAGATTTAGGTTTTAGATTTCACTGGTAGGTATCTAATTTATCGTAAAGAGGTTTTATACCTAGATTTTTTTTGGGGGGGTGAGAGAACTTAAGAATTCTAAAAGATATTCTTACCATTTGTCCTTTTGAGCCCAATGAATATAGATATTCTGGAATTTTCATTGTTTTATTTGTGAAAATACAAGTTTCAAGACTTCTCATTTTCCATCCTGAGCACCTGTTTTACTCCAAACATAAATCAAGACAGCCTCAGGGCATGTCTATTAGCATACCCAGGTTCTCCTGCTGTGTGATCAGAACCTGAAAGGAAGGACAGCTAAAACCTACAGGTGTGAGAAATCCTTGTAAAGATAGACACTGCCATTATGAGAGGAAAAATATATATCACTTCATTAAGGTGTGGTGTGTAATAGCTTCCAAAATCTATTCAAAATCTATTGTGCTTTTTGGAGAAAAAAAGGTGTGTAGCACTACAGAATCATTAACTAATAAATAGAGTGTCCTAAGCATCTTTGGTAATTCACGGGAGTTTAATGTAATAGGAATCTAGGCGTTTTTAGTCATGCCTATAATAAAATATACTTACACAATTTGAGTTCATGTCCCCCTCAGGTAGAAGCTTTAAAATATGTGATTAGATAAACCAAAGCTGACTTAGATTTAGGTAAATGATTGTTTCTCTCCAAACCAATGCTTTTTTCTCAAGGAAGCATAATATAGCTCTACTGAAGAGTTCTAAGAGTTGGTGGCCCAAATAAATTTAAGCAGAGAAACTCAAAGAATGAGCTGAAATCCTTAACTCAAATCATATTTAACCTCAACTTTGCATTTACCAATTTTTAAGTATCAGTATATATATCTCAAATATGTCACTATTCAAATAACAAATATTTTATCAGCAAATGAGCTAAGCACTTGACCGCGGATCATTAGATGTGTAAGGTTTCATGATTTGCTATCAAAATTTGCCATGCTTTAAAATTCTTAAAAGGCAAGGGCATATCTCCCCAAGGTATCTGCCTGAAAGTGTTGTACCTTAGAGAATATCTTCTAAGAACTAGGGAACTAGGGAAGGAACTAGAAGGAAATTTAAATGAAGTCCTTAAGAAACAAGCTTATTGGATATATTGCCTAGTCTATTTCTGGATCGCGAATCTCCCGCCCTCTCTGAGTTACCTCACTGTCAGATAAGAGAATGGAACAGGGTCGATGAAGAGATACTCTCTCAGTCTGGCTTTTCGCTCAAGCCAAAAGGAGCAAAAGGCGTCGAATTAGGGCTCCTTTCCAAGAGTACTTGTAGGAAAGCGGACCTTTGGCCGCCTCTGGCTGCAGAGCGTATCCAGCTGCAGCACGGACCAGGTGCCCACCTCGTCTGGCAACCTCCACGCCCACATGCCACTGCTAGTTAGGCAGCCAGTCATCGCTAGGGCTCCTGTGCACAAAGCCTAAGGAGCCCCGGGATAGAAGCGAATCCTGAGCCTAGAGAGGCATGGAGGTGGTTGGTTCACGAGACTGTTCTCTCTGGGGGTCTGCGAGCACTAGTTAGTCCCTCCATATCTCGCACCCTGGCCGCACATCTGTGCCCTGAAATCGGCCGCTCTCCCGGAGATTCAGACGTGAGCGCACATACAAACTCTAATCCACGCACACCCACCGCGCCTCTGCCCCCCACCCTCCCTACCCCCGCAGAACTGCTCCGCGTTCTGCCTCAACTTTCCCGGCTGCACCTGCTCCACGCGGCACCCGAGCCGTAGGCGCCCCCCGGAGGGACATGTCCCCCTCTGGGCCCCTTACCTCGCACCAACTCCTGGCAGGGACTGGAGCTGACTGTGGTGGCAGCCGCTGTGGCTGAGCCGGCACCCGGGCTCTGGCTCATTGTTGGTCCTCCTCATCCGACACAAAAGAGGTGGCTTGCTGGCTTTGTCCTTTCCAAATCCGAGGGAGAACTTATTTTGCCCCCGAAATGGCCAACTTGTGCGCGCCGCTTCCTGTCACAGTGCCCTCTACCCCCGCCCCATCCCTGCTGCACGCTGGACCACTGCCCGGTGGCAGAGCATCCAGGCCTCCGAGTCAGTGGGGAGTGGGAAAGGGGAGGCTGGGAGGAGAATGAGGGAGGAGGTTGGGAGAAGGGGGGACCCAGTGGCCTTCGGCGGAGGGGAGGGGAGCAGTTCCCTCTGAGTCCCTCTTATTTTCTGTGCAGACCCGCTTCCCGGGCACCGAAGCAACTTTCCTTCACCTTGGCCAGGCTGAAACCGTCGCATCTAACTGGGACTCTCAGCAGAGGCACGGACCTTCTGGCATTCTCTCCTTCTCCTTTTCTCTTTCTCCTTTCCTGCGTCTCTCGTTCGCCTTTTCCCTTTCGCCCTCCCCCTTCCTCCCTCCGTATATAGGGGTGTATCTGCAGAGTCTTCAGTGAGCCAGGGTACCTAGACGAGAGGATTATTAAACGGAAAGCCAGGGCGGTTTTGCTGGCTGCTTTGCCTCACTCTGAGATAATTAGGCAGTGCATGCAAAGGTTGGTGGATTTCAGAGGGGTGGGGTGAAGGGGCGTGGGGCAGCAGGGAGATCCGCGGCTCCAACTTGGACGCTTTGCTAGAGCTCTTGCGTGCGGGAGAGCAGGGGCTCACAGTCAGCCCTGGGAGAACTCTCCTGCGATCTCCGTGCAGCGGCCTGACCGCTGGCTGGAGAAGGGGAGAGCTCAAGCTGGAGGGAAGGAGTGAGCCTGGAGGCCGGTGTGCAGCTCTGCCCCACTCGCCGCTCAACTGCACATTGTGAGCCCCTGGAGAGGGCTTGGGCAGAACAATCTCTGGGTCACGCTGGAGGGAGACGCTCCTGTTTCCTAGCAACCCTCATCAATCTTCTCGGGATTGCTCCCTCTGAAGGAATTCGATTGGACAGCCCCTGGAGGGAAGTCACACCCCTTCAAGAATGCTGGGCTACTGCTTGTTCGCATTCTCCCAAATTTCTCGGGTGGAATAAGATTAGAGGGGAGCGCTGAATTATCTTCCTTCTTATGCTCATATGCTAGCACACCGCCTCCTTGCAGCAACCCCCTTCCACCCCCACCTTGGTCTTATAGTCCTACTTGTAATTAGCAGACACAGCGAACATTCTCTCCAGAACCTCTTCTTTCTTCTTAAAATTAAATAAACAAAAAACCTTAAATCGGTGACGTAGGCACAAAAGAGAAAAAAGCACATGGAAATAGCTTTAATAGGCTCTGAGCTACAGATAAAATCCTATAGGTAAATTCTGGGTATTTTTTTTTCTGTTTAGAAATGTGTTTAATTTCAGAATCAACATTTCACTGTCATTTAATTTTTCCACTTTGATATACTAACTTTCTTTTAACCAAGGGCTAAGTTATATGTAGCCAGAGACAATTAAACTTAACGTTTTAATGCTACATTCATTCTTTAATATTTAATGCTAGGCTGTTTAACAACTGCCTTTTGTAATCTAGCCAGAACATTTAAACTACAGAAGTAATTTTATCACCGACTCTTTTAGAGAGCCAACAATACTTAGAAGCCATGTGCACTTATATATTCCATTGTGAATGTCACTAAAACCAGAATGTGTTGAAAATTAAAATGTTATTAAATGGTGAAACTCTAAAAATTATCAAAGTTCCCCTTCCAACACCATTGTTCCTGGAATGCAATAACAGTGCCCAGATAAAAGCAAAATCACTCTTTCTTTGTACCTCATGACTATTATCTAACATGCACTGCACACAAACACATTGAACTTCACTAAGCCTTTTTGCAATGGCTGTCCCATAGACAAGGGTACATCAAGGAGCAGTGACACAACAATGGAGAAGATAAAGATCTATAAACTGCACCACAGGCGTGAAGCCATGTTGACAGCTTTTGGTTTCTTTCAAAATGCTACAGAAGATATCTGCTTGCCTTTCGAAGACTTTATTGGAATCAGGTGACATTGGGAGAAGTAGAAGAGATCTATGTTTTTATCTCATTAAAAAAAGAAAAACAGCTGTGTTTTCCTAAAAGCAATCACTGATGTACAGGCTGAACTGCAGTGCCATAGCCTGTATCTAGATCATTTAATGCACTGAGGTGGTGATGATTAGAGCCTGAAATACTGAAGCAAATTATCAATCTGTTACCAAAGCTAGCCTTATGGGACACTTTCCCTTTTTCCCCTGTCACGGACATGCAAAGAAATGATGATTGTAAGGGCTTTTCAGCCTGGTGGAAGCAAATTACATGAATTTGATTCCTTAACTGCTATCATTTTGGAGCTGTGTGACCTTGGACAAATTTCTTAACCTCACTGTATCTTGGTTTAATCATTTATAAAATGGGAATAATAATTCCTCATCCCTCAGAGTTATTTTGAGGATTTATAAGTATCTTGTAAGCAGTATGCCAGGATTGATTATGACTATTAGTCTCTAGTTTATAGTGAAGCAATGGTATGTTAATTGTTGAGCCATGTGTATTATTTCATTGAAGACAGTCTTGTACTTTCATTCTCCTTTTTAAGTTAACTTAAATTCATCCATGACTGAGAAAAAGGCTTTAACTTAAAATGCTTATTTGTTGGTGTGTGTGTGTGTGTGTGTGTGTGTGTGCACATACATGTTTTCAAGTTTTGTTTAAAAAAAGCCTTAGGGGTAGGACGAAATAACAATCTCTTGTTAAGTGGCATTTCGATTAGGAAATGACATCTCTCTTTCTCCCCTGCCTCCCCCAAGAATTCTGGGCTCCATTTCTAACCAATTCTAGTCCTTTTTAAGTATCTCTGATGTAGCGTGTTGGTCTTTAACAAAACTTTTCAAGTCAAACACATGTGTTTGAACATCAGAGTATGTTTTCTGCTTCATATTTTAGTTTGATTAATTTTTACTGATCTGTGTATATTTATTTGAATGATTAATCATGAAATTTCTTCTTAGAACCCTTTTCTATGAATGACTTGACTTCTGCTCTAATGCCATTTTAATATGACCCATAAAGCATACCGTCCTTTATTTAGAAATAACATTGAGAGTTGATATGCTATCATCATTAATTACAAATAAATGCCTTCTATGTCCCCATACCAGAGTTTATTCTCACTAGCCTTCCGTTTGGAGTAAATCTCCATCAGCTATATCCAGAAATCCAGTTAATTACTAGTTTCTAAGACCAGTCAGCACTGTGCAATATTTTGATCATACACAGGGTGATTGACCAGGTGTTCAGTTTGTCTGGGACAGTTTTGGTTTACATATGTTACCTGAGTGTATTCATAGTGCCCACTTTATTTTTCAAAAGTGTTAGGTTTGGGCATTAAATTAAATAAATGGCCACTTGTACCCTCTTATCATTTGGATGGTATCTCTTGCCTCAGCCTTCCCTTATTCTACCTGTCATGTGACTGTTAAATTACTCCGTGTAACTCTACTTCTAGGATAGAAAGGATCAGTTCTACAGTCCTAATACAGAAGTGTCTGTAAATATGTAGTATACATTTTAAAATATTAAAATTTATATTAATTTGCTTATAAATGTCCCATATTTATTTTCAACTTCTTTTAAAATATGTTTTCCCTTGGATCATCTGTAAATTCTGATTCTAAATACCATTACACAAGATAAAAATATTTTAGTCTTAAGTTTGACTGAAGCTACCAGGCAAGAGTTGCCCTCCTCCCTGGGCTGGATTTGAGTGGAGCATCTTAAAACCGCATGCATAAGAGTCAGAGTTCAACCAGCTGAGAAAGGTGGGAAATTAGAGCTTAGAGAGGGTTTGGTATGCTCTAAATATGCCAGCAGAGGATGGGAGGGTATGTGCTTTCGTCTCACTTCATGTCTCATGAGGGGTGCTGCTACTAGGGTGGGGAGACTGCTGCTAGTTCCCCCGGCGTTGGGGTGATGTAATAGACTGTCTTTTAATTCACCGAAAAATATAAAATGCAAGAGGTCATGTGTAGATCTGTCTCCCAGAGGGCTGGCAGAAAAGAAGGCTGGACTTGGTGGATAACTGCGCCCTCACGTATGACAGGTGAAAGAGGTTGGTGTTCTATGCACTGTATGCGGGGAGAGTGAGTGAAGAGCAGGAGATGAATTTTCTGAGGCGCTAACCAGAAGGACTGGGTGGAGGGACTTTGGGTCCCCAGCAGACAGTCTGCCGAGGGCCCAGGGCTGCAGTGACGTGACTGCGCAGTTTGCACTCTGCCCCGAGGTGCCGAGCAGAAGCGTGTGAAGGAGAAGTTTGCCCAGCATTTAGGTGCAGGGCTGCATCCACAAGGTGGGAGGGTGCCTTTTTGTAATTCATCATTCCGGAAGGGTCTAGGAAAAGCCTAAAGGTGAAGTGCAGATCACCGGGGGCCTCAGGCAGGGTAATAAGTGCCCAGTCACAAAATCCTCTCCAGAATCAGGTCAGATTCTGCAATGAGAGTCCTCAGACTCGAGGGTCTTCAAAGAACTGATTAAATCGGGATTAGGAAATTCAGCTTTGAACACCTGCTAAACCCAGACAAAGCAGTGCCAGATCAGTAATGATCAAATAGGACTTTTCTAATTCCTTCATACCTTCTACCTGTGACCTCTTCAACTCTGAGAGATCAAAAGCTCCATCTCCTGCTTGAGGTGAAGGAGGAGGAAGAGGAAGAAAAGCTGCTGGCTGAGTAGAGAGAAGATCCTGCCAGGTCCCACTGCGGGCCCCCTCCTGCTGCTCTTCTCAGATGGGGGCAGGAAGAAGCTGTAACTCAGAAGGACTTTGGCATTTTGATTATTACTCTTCATTGGACCTAACTCCACCCGAGTCTGGGTTTGTTTGTTTCATATTAAATTTAAAAAAGGAATTTTTATGGGGGAATAATCTGAAAATCAAGACACCAGCCTGGGATTATATCCAAGCGGATAGAGAAGAACAAGTCCCATAGGGAAGATATGCAGGATCAATGGTGAGAGCAGAATCATTTTGTTTTTGTGTTGTTTTATGGAGCCTCACTTATTAGGTATAGGAATGTTCTGATCAGTATTTTGAATCCTTTTGCATTTTTTTTCTGATTCTCATAAAGGAAAAAGAATAGCCCGTGTATATTTACTATTATTTGTTTTTGTACTGCATATTGTATAATTAACAGCTGAATTAAGGTTGGTTCTAAACTTGAATAATCAAATATTATAATGCCTATGGCCCTCAAATATTTTCTTTGGAATATTTAAATTTTCAATCATTAAATAAATGATAATGAAAATAAGTATTAATAAAATTAGCAGATTCTTCAAAAATGCTTATCACAAGAAATTGAAATTCTTTTTTATCTGTCTTTCCCATTAGACTGGGAATTTCATGAGGGCAGGCACTATGGCTTAATGTTTGCTTTTATACCCTGGGCCTTAAGGAAATGATGTGTGTGTGTGAGGAGAAGACTTGGTCAGACTTTTGTGAGTGAATGAATCTTTAAAGATTAAAAGACCATATTGACATCTGTTTTTATAGTTGTGTAACCTGAGTTCTGGATGTGGCATGTGTTCCCAAATTTCTGTATAGGAGGAGTTCAGAATTGTTAATCTGATTCATTAATTGTTGACCTGCTTTACCCACTTCATGAGGAGAGTGGGTGTTAGTGCTATCTCTTATCTGTCTCAAGTGCCTAAAACTGCCTGACATGGTGTTGAGCTCAATGGGCATGTGATGAAGGCAAGAGTAAATGGTTGGAAGACCTTCCTAGTGGTCTTGTCTCAATTCTGCATTTTTATAATGAGCAAACTGTTTTTAGTTTCAGGTCTTTTTTAAGTAGCTTTTTTTTGAAGGGGTGGGGATAATAGGATCTGCTGAAGGTTGTGAGTGTTAAAGAGAGTTAAAGCCTCTTGGCACAACCACTGCTTGGAGAATCTAACCTATACAGATAAGCCGTAGCAGAATCACTGCTGTCAGTCTGGACTTGTGACTCCAATCTAAATAAATGGGGCAGACCACAGACACTAAAGGAGTTCAGAAGAAGAAAAGCATTTCAACTAGGTTTGCCTTTCCACCTATAAATTAGTTCTAGAGGTGTGGGCAAAGGTTTATATTGTACATTCTTATTATTACATCTGTTATTCATTTTGGTCTTACGTTGATTATTTCCTTCCTGAAAATTCCGATCTGTTTTTCATACCTGAAAGTGAGGATATACTAATTGGGTCATCATCCCTAAGCCAGCCATTCAGTTCAGAGAAAGGTCCAATTATGTATGTATGTATGTATGTATGTATGTATTCAAGTGTCATTCATTGGAAACTTTCATGGGCAAACACTATACGAAATACCTAGGATACTAAGGAAATAGGATGGGGACCTTGAAGATTTCCCCACTGATAATGGTCTGCACAAATGTCAACAAATCATTAAAAATACAGTGTGATGGAATATATAAGAGAGGTCCTTTAGGAAGAAGAGTGACCTAGCGGAAGTGACCACTATATATACAACTCAAGATAAAAATCCTGAGCTCATATGGCCGTTCTTATGACCAAGGTAAGACCCTCCGTAACACAAGAGCTCCGCCTTAAGACTAAACTTTGAAATGCACATGTGTGAGAAAGGGGAGAGCATTATCAGTTAGAAATGCTTTTTTTTTGGCTGCAAATGACACATAAAGCAACTAACAATGGCTTAAACAGTGATTTTCTGTTTTTTTATTTTCACATATAAGGACTATGGAAATGGGCAACTTTGGTATTGCTTCCTTGACTCAGTGTTGTCCGAGCCAGCATCTCTGTCTTTTCTGTCATGTTGCAGTATTGCTGCTCCACCTCCAGTCATCACATCATTTACTCAGGAGGTAGGAATATGCAGGACCAGCAGGGTAAGCTATATTTGGTGTATGTATTAAGAATGTACAATCTTGCTCAAAATCACAAATTATATTGTCATTTATGTCTAACCAGCCAGACTTGTTCATATGCCTGCCCTGGCCACAAATTATGTTGGAAAACGGTGTAATTAGGTTTTCCAGCTTTTTCTGTGTAAGGCATCAAGAAAGACACTAAATGAGGTTGGCGGTTGGGTCAGCCAGCCAACAGTGTCTGACACAGGCAGTAATCTCACTGCTTCCCTCTTAAAACTTTTCTGTACTGCATGTAGCGTTCCAGCCCATAATTTAACTTTTGACTCCAAATGATATGAATAGATTTTCTATGGAAGGGAAAATGTTTATTGTTGCCTGTTGAGAGCACTCACTCCTTGGTCTTTTACATGCTGTGGCCAAGTGACCCTTCCCGGCCAAGGTCAACTGTAGAACCTGTTCTTAATTACATAAATACCTGGTTCATTCTTTTTCAAAAAGCAACATATAGCATTTAAGATTCTTAGGGCCTAAAGTATGTGTCCTTTTGAAGAAAAATCTAAATTACAGTGCAAACTACTTGTACTGATAGACATATGTATAAATTCCAAACACAGTTATGCTATTAGAACAGTTACGTAGGATGTTCAGTAAATATTAAATGTATTTTAAGCACATGAAAAAAATAAGTGTTAACTTCTGAAGCATGAATGTTGCACACTGAGATACCCTCTAATGGTTCTGTTCTGAGGATTCATTCCTATTCCGTGCCAGGCAGTGTGCTCTGTGCTGGGTATGCAAGATGGATTAGTTCAATATAGTTCTTGGTGTTGTGGAGCACATAGCCAGAAAATATTTTCAATCAATATGGAACTTTATTTTAGGAATGTTCCAACCAATAGCCCTTATGGCTGTGGGGGATGTCACAAGCTCTCATACTGTATTTCAGGTTATTTTACTCTAATTCACAATATTCTGTCTTTTAAGTATATTTTATCTTGCTACTTTGGAAATATTCTTTTCATTAAAAACAAAAGCAAGCAAACAAAACACTTTCTTACTCTAGAACATTTCCTCCTTTATTCTTTGATATGTTTGAACAATATTTAGTAAGTTCTCCAGGTTCATAAACAAATCCATTTCTTAGTATGAAAGGCAGTGTACCTACTAGGGAAAACTTTTCCATAAGGAAAACCAAGGTCCTGAACAATAAGGAGATTTTTTTTTTGTCTGATCCAGTGTGTGTGACACCTTAAGAGAGAAAAGAATGGAGATACCACAGAAACATAAATGTTGGATGTGAAGATTTGCCCATTTCTAGGTCAGAATTTAATAAAATTAATTGAAGATGTCAGAAAAGCTTATTTCTCAGGCAAAACATGTTTTGATTAAAGTATCCTATCAATTGAGTTAAAACCTTAATTAAGCAATTGCTTCTGTTTTCTGGTTTGGGAGATTCAGTCACTGAGGGAATGATACTTCAATAAGATGTGGCGTCAACTTAGTCATTGTCTATCAGTGTGAAAATAACACATGCGGCTCAAATCAGAATATCTCAGACTAAACAGAAGGGTTGGCTTAAAGTTCTGGGAGAAGTGTTCGTTAAAATTAAGTGTTACTGGGTCTCAAATCTTTGCTTTGATGATTCATTACTTTTCCTAAGTCATAATTAGTTTGATTCTGAAAGTTGTAGAATAAACGTGTGAAGGATTAGTATATAATGAGAGGTGGTTGTTGTTTACTTATGGTTTGCAGGGAAGAAAGTGCAAACCCTTCTTTTGTCTTAAGTGAATTAGTTTTCTTCCTTAGTTTATTCTTCCAATAATACAGCTGCTCTTGTCCATCCTGACACCTGTCCATCCTTACTCTAAGGGTATGATTTCCTAAACTGATGTTTGAGGAACATACAGATCAGAGAATTACTGAATAAAAACTATGAAAGGGTCACTGAGAAGTCAGCTAATCCAGTAATTCTCAAATGTTTTTTCTGCCCAAAACCCATGTCAGATGATGGTCTAGCTGGGTGTCATTCTCATAGGCGTTTCTAAAGTTATTCTGAATTTTGTTGTCAGCTGTAGCTTAATTCCTTTTTCTCCTGCCGAAGGAGGATGTTGGAATGCAGGTGAATGAGAGTGACAGCATTCTAGGGGCACCCTTGAATCCATGCTAGTTTACATAGAAACTAGAACATTATTTACCTTATTAACATTGTTCCTTTGAATAGCACTTTTGGGTTTTCAAAATGCTTTCACTTCTGGACTTTACTGCAATTCTTAGAATTAAAAATGTGCTATTTTCATACTTTCTAGATCAGGAATCTAAGGCTAAGAAAACTTAAGTGACTTTTTCAGGTTGTGTCACAAATAAGCAGTAAAGTCAGAACACAAGGCTAATTGATTTTTCACCCATTGTGTATTCCAATGCCCTTCCCTGCCTCTCACCACTCCTTATTCACTATATGTACCCATTATTTCTACTGTACCCGTCCCCACCACAAACCCCTCCATGCTTCAGGGAATTCTCTATTTAGGTTGTTTTTATAGCCTAACCTTAGTCCACCTCAAGATTCTGCTGAGTTTATCTTTCCCACAGATCTTTAAGCTTCAGCAGCTTTGCAAGGTATAAAAAAGTGTTATTAAATAAACCCACCCCTACTAAGGGCTTAACCAAAAATGATTACCTCTCCCAGGTTAAGTGTAAGCTTTAAGGAGTGATACCATTGCTCAGAGTGTCAGTTACCTTGGAAATTGATAGGATTTTAATCCACTGTGAATGTAATGATTAGGATGGTGGTGATAGATCTTTACATAATCTGAAATTAAATAAGCCCAAATTGGAGATCTTTTTAGTTAATAACCATGATATCCTTCTGCCCCCGTGAGCCAACTAACTTCATAGTTAACTATGAGGAAAAGAACTATGTCTATTTGTTCAGTGTTCTTTGCCTGGACTCTAGTGCAGTGTCTGGTACATAGCTGTTGAATGAACGAACTTCAGTAATATTGCCTGCAAACTGCTTGATTATAACCATAGAAAGATGGTGAGGTACATATAAAAGTTGAAATTGTGATAATATATATAAAACTGTGTGATTTTTAGAGATGAGGCTAACTAGGTATATCTGCCAGGTGTGACTAAATTATGCAATGGTATAAACAATCTCAAAATCCTATTGGCTTAAAATGTCATCATACTTCATGCTGTTTGAGGGTTGGCTAGGAGCTCTGCTTTCTGTTGTCCTTACTCTGGAACCCATGGAGTGGCCATTATATGGAATGTTGCTAATTGTGACAAAGGGCAAGAAAAATCTGGAGGGTCTCCTATCAATATTTTAAGTGCTCTGTTCAGGAAGAGACATGCATAAATTCAATTTCAGCTCATTGGGCAGAACTATCCCAGCAACCAGAAGGGGGACAGAGATGTATATCTACTCTGTGTCCAGAAGGCAGAGGACCTGAATAACCTATTGAACATCATTACTACAGTGGTAAAGCAATAGTCACCTTGTGTGGGAGCTGTACCTGTACTGTGTATTCTCCCATTGTAAAAAATATGAATTTCTATTTTTTGACCATTTTCTATGGGTCAGGCACTGTGCTGGTGGTTTACATACAGTGCCTCATAATTCATACAATGACCTAAGAGGGAGGAATTATTACTTTGTAGAGAAGAAGAAACTGAAGTGAACTGAGGTTAGTTTGCCCACTTATTAAGTCGTGAGATTAATATTGGAACTCACGTGTATTTTGACCCCAAATATGATGCCGTTAATGACCATGTGATGTTGCCTGTATATACTACCTCTGAGTCCTTCTGGCTCCATCATTCAGTTATTAAATTGCTTTTGGTGGTCATTTTTTCCAGGCTCCTGAATGTCCCTTTATCCATGATGTGAGGCAAGCATGCTTTTAGTCAATACAAAGCAGAAAAAGAGCAATCTGTTCTTGCTTTGGAGACTAAGGATATAATATCTCTGGTTTAAAAGGAAAGTTACCATGAGACCATTCAGATAAACATCAAGACAGATTAAACTTATTAGGCCAAATATGAAATTGTGTTGTTCTGGTAAAGTCAAGTTATGGATCCTATTCCCATTGATTGTATACAGTGCTGTTTCAGTGTTTGAAAATTGCAAAATGTAGTTTCAAAATGTTTACTATGCTTTAATTATTCTCTTAAAATTCCAATTTCCATTACAGTAATATGATTTTGAATCCTTAGAAATAAATATTAACTTTACACTTAGAATTTTTTTCTTTAGAACTTGTAGGAGGATAGGCTTTTCCCACATTAAAGGTTTTAAAGATTATTTTTGCATTATTTGTTGTACTATTGCAAATTCTTTGAATAGAACATTAATTTTTGGTTGCGTGCAGGATATCTTTTCCCCTTATTTAATATTCCCAAATACTCAAGAATTAGGATAGCACTGCCCGGCCTCTCTGACCTCTCTCACTGCTCCGGGCAGAGGAGCCAATCACACACTAACATACAGAGGAAAATGAAAGGGCTTATACAGCTTAGCTGCATCCCTTTACTTACTTTGCGTGGATCCACCTATTTGTAGAGATACTGTTTCCTATTTCTTCAATTCTAAGACACATTTTTTAAATACCTTAGCATTTCTGAATAAATATATATCTCACGATAAATGGTAAGTTCTAGTTTAAATGACAGGGTTCATTTCTTTCTTAGTGGTGCATAAAATAATGGCATGTCTTACAAGCCCGGTATTTTTTATTAGATGAAATACAGTATTCTTCTTTTCTCCCTAATATGTGACAGATGGCCTGACTGTGGGGTGTAGTGTTAGGAATGTGTTGTGGTTACATATTTAAGCTATTACCCCTACAGTCTCCTGAGTATTGAAGAGGACATCACCATCCACCTGACTTTTTGATCAGCTCTCAGTTGATTCTGAACTTCAATAGGGGGAGAAGACTATTACATATTAAATCTGCAAACCCCCGAATAGCTTGACCCTGGACTGGAGACCTTGACAATATGTAAAGAGTAGAAGGTGGGAAGAAAGAAAATTGTGGAAATAGAGGGAGCTTGTGAAAGTAAGACCCTAAATGATTCAAGAGGTTGCCTTTGAGTGGTTTAGCAAGCATGAGTAAAGGTGAGAGTCATGGTTTTCTGACTTTGTAGGTGGTAACTCTATAGCATGCCATATGGCTGCTTTTTACAATTTTATTACTGGCTCTTAACTCATGCACCCTGGGTGGGTGGCATTAGGCCTCAGGCTTTAGTAAATTGGCCAGGTGGGATTTTAAATTTGATGGGTCGCTGAAGCATATAATAACTTTGTCCTAAGAAAGTGACAGTTTTTATTCAGGCAAGACCACAAGCACCTGTGTCTTAGACAAACTCTCATTGTACAGGTGACCTCAGCATTCCTGGATATAGATGCCTTTAGGTGGGACTGCAAATGGCAAGACCTTGGAATCTGTAGCCATAGCTCGGCCTGGTATTTCAGGTGAAACTGAGTTGAGGTCAGTCCTTTTCAACCTTGGAAGGAGTAATGATACTTGTTGTTTTTAAGCTGCAAGGCAGCTGAGTTCAGTGTGTTCTATAGAACACTAGGAAGGTTCTAGCTTTGTGCTGTTTGTGCCAGGCAGTGCTAGACCAGCTGACCCACATTCTGTTCATCTTTATGTCATGTCACCTGCCTTCAAGGCCAAGAAAGGGAAGTGTGAAAGGAATAAACTATGTGGTCTCAAGTTGGCTTGAGATTTCTTAACTGAATAAACTTTTACTATGAATCCTGATTTCACAGACCCAAAATTGGGTTTTCCCAGAGGAATGGGGTAGACTTTTTATTTATTATTATTAAGGTATTATTGATATACACTCTTATGAAGGTTTCACATGAAAAAACAATGTGGTTACTACATTTACCCATATTATCAAGTCCCCACTCAATACCCCATTGCACTCATCGTCCATCAGTGTAGTAAGATGCCACAGATTCACTATGTGCCTTATCTGTGCTACACTGTCTTCCCCATGATCCATCACACCATGTGTACTAAACAGAATACCCCTCAATCCCCTTCTCCTTCCCTCCCCACCCACCTTCTCACAACCCTCCCCTTTGGTAACCTCTAGTACCTTCTTGGAGGCTGTGAGTCTGCTGCAGTTTTGGTCCTTCAGTTTTCCTTCATTGCTATACTTCACAAATGAGGGAAATCATTTGGCACTTGTCTTTCTCCACCTAGCTTATTTCACTGAGCATAATATCCTCCAGCTCCATGCATGTTGTTGCAAATGGTAGGATTTGTTTCTTTCTTATGGCTGAATACTATTCTATTGTGCATATGTACCACCTCTTCTTTATCAATTCATCTACTGATGGACACTTAGGTTACTTTCATATCTTGGCTATTGTAAATAGTGCTGTGATAAACATAGGGGTGCATATGTCTTTTTGAATCTGAGAAGTTGTATTCTTTGGGTAAATTCCAAGGAGTGGGATTCACAGGTCAAATGGTATTTCTATTTTTAGTTTTTTGAGGAACCTCTATATTGCTTTCCACAATGGTTGAACTAGCTTACATTCCCACCAGCAGTGTAGGAGGGTTCCCCTTTCTCTGCATCCTTGCCAGCATTTTTTGTTCTTAGTCTTTTTGATGGTGGTCATCCTTACTGGTGTGAAGTGATATCTCATTGTGGTTTTAATTTGCATTTCCCTGATGATTAGTGATGTGGAGCATCTTTTCATGTGTCTGTTGGCCATCTGAATTTCTTCATTGGAGAATTGTCTCTTCATATCCTCCATCCATTTTTTAATCTGGTTATTTGCTTTTTGGGTGTTGAGGTGTGTGAGTTCTTTATATATTTTGGATATTAACACCTTGTTGGATATGTCATTTGCAAATATATTCTTCCATACTGTAGGATGCCTTTTTGTTCTGTTGATGGTATCCTTTGCCATATAAAACCTTTTTAGTTTGATGTAGTCCCATGTTTTCATTGTTGCTTTTGTTTCCCTTGCTTGGGGAGATATGTTCAGGAAGAAGTTGCACATGTTTATATTGAGAAGATTTTTGCCTATGCCGTCTTTAAAGAATTTTATGGTTTTATGACTTACATTCAGGTCTTTGATCCATTTTGAGTTTACTTTTGTGTATGGGGTTAGACAATAATCCAGTTTCATTCTCTTGCATGTAGCTGTCCAGTTTTGCCAACACCAGTTGTTGAAGAGGCAGTCATTTCCCCATTATATGTCCAAGGCTCCTTTATCATATATTAATTGACCATATATGGTTGGGTTTATATCAGGGCTCTCTAGTCTGTTCCATTTGTCTATGGGTCTGTTCTTGTGTCAGTCCGAAATTCTCTTGATTACTGTGGCTTTGTAGTAGAGCTTGAAGTTGGGGAGCATAACCCCCCCCCCCCAGCTTTATTCTTCCTTCTCAGGATTGCTTTGGCTATTTGGAGTCTTTTGTGGTTCCATATGAATTTTAGAACCATTTGCTCAAGTTCATTGAAGGATGCTCTTGGTATTTTGATAGAAATTGCATTGAATCTGTAGATTGTTTCAGGCAGGATGGCTATTTTGACAAAATTAATTCTTTCTATGAGCATGGGATGTATTTCCATTTATTGGTATCTTCTTTAATTTCTCTAATGAGTGTCTTGTAGTTTTCAGGGTATACGTCTTTTACTTCCTTGGTTAGGTTTATTCTTAGGTATTTTATTCTTTTTGATGTAATTGTGAATGGAATTGTTTTCCTGATTTCTCTTTCTGCTAGTTCATCATTAGTGTATAGGAATGCAACAGATTACTGTGTATTAATTTTGTATCCTGCCACTTTGCTGAATTCAGATATTAGATCTAGTAGTTTTGGAGTGGATTCTTTAGGGTTTCTTATGTAGAATATCATGTCATCTGCAAACAGGCACACTTTAACTACTTCCTTGCCAATCTGGATGCCTTTTATTTCTTTGTGTTGTTTGATTGCCATGGCTAGGACCTCCAGTACTATGTTGAATAGAAGTGGGGAGAGTGGGCATCCTTGTCTTGTTCCCGAATTTAAAGGAAAACTTTCAGCTACTTGCTGTTAAGTATAATGTTGACTGTGGGTTTGTCATATATGGCCTTTATTATGTTGAGGTACTTGCCCTCTATACCCATTTTGTTGAGAGTTTTTATCATGAATGGATGTTGAATTTTGTCAAATGCCTTTTCAGCATCTATGGAGATGATCATGTGGTTTTTGTCCTTTTTTTTTGGTTGATGTAGTGGATGATGTTGATGGATTTTCAAATGTTGTACCATCCTTGCATCCCTGGGATGAATCCTACTTGTTTGTGATGGATGATCTTTTTGATATATTTTTGAATTTGGTTTGCTAATATTTTGTTGAGAATTTTTGCATCTATGTTCATCAGGGATATTGGTCTGTAATTTTCCTTTTTTGTGGTGTTTTTGCCTGGTTTTGATATTAGAGTGATGCTGGCCTCATAGAATTAGTTTGGAAGTACTCCCTCTTCTTCTACTCTTTGGAAAACTTTAAGGAGGATGGTAATTAGATCTTCACTAAGTGTTTGATAAAATTCAGCAGTGAGTTCATCTGGTCCAGGCGTTTTGTTTTTAGGTAGTCTTTTGATTACCAATTCAATTTCGTTGCTGGTAATTGGTCTGTTTAGATTTTCTGTTTCTTTCTGGGTCCATCCTGAAAGGTTGTATTTTTATAGAAAGTTGTCCATTTCTTCTAGGGTATCCAGTTTGTTAGCATATAATTTTTCATATTATTCTCTAATAATTCTTTGTATTTCTGTGGTGTCCATAGTGATTTTTCCTTTCTCATTTCTGATTCTGTTTATGTGTGTAGACTCTCCTTTTTCTTGATAAGTCTGGCTCAGGGTTTATCTATTTTGTTTATTTTCTTGAAGATGCAGCTCTTGCTTTCACTGATTTTTTCTATTGTTTTATTCTTCTTGATTTTATTTATTACTGCTCTAATCTTCATTATGTCCCTCTTTCTACTGACTTTGGGCCTCATCAGTTTTTCTTTTTCTAGTTTTGTTAATTGTGTGTATAGGCTCTTCTTTCCTGAGGTAGGCCTGTATTGCAATATACTTTCCTCTTAGCATGGCCTTCCCTGAGTCCCATAGATTTTGCAGTGTTGAATTATTGTTGTCATTTGTCTCCATATATTGCTTGATCTCTTTTTTTATTTGGTGATTGATCCATTGGTTATTTAGGAGCATGTTGTGAGGCCTATATATGCTTGTGGGATTTTTCATTTTCTTTGCGTAATTTGTTTCTCATCTCTCATTTCATAGAAACTAGTTGGTAAAATTTCAATCTTTTTGAATTTGCCAAGGCTCTTTTTGTGGCCTAGTATATGATCTATTCTTGAAAATGTTCCATGTGCACTTGAGAAGAATATGTATTCTGCTGCTTTTGAGTGTAGAGTTCTGTAGATGTTTGTTAGGTCCATCTATTCTAGTGTGTTGTTTGGTGCCTCTGTGTCCTTACTTATTTTCTGTCTGGTTGATCTTTCCTTTGGAGTCAGGGGAGTGTTGAAGTCTCCTAAAATGTATGCATTGCATTCTATTTCTCCTTTTAATTCTGTTAGTATTTGTTTCACATATTTAGGTGCTCCTGTGTTGGGTGCATAGATATTTATAATGGTTATATCTTCTTGTTTGATTGACCCCTTTATCATTATGTAATGTCCTTCTTTGTCACTGTGACATTCTTTGTTTTGAAGTCTATTTTGTCTGATACAAGTACTGCAACTCCTGCTATTTTCTCCCTATTAATTGCATGAAATATCTTTTTCTATCCCTTCACTTTTTTTAGTCTGTGTATGTCTTTGTATTTAAAGTGAGTCTCTTATAGGCAGCATTAGATGAGTCTTGTTTTTTTATCCATTCAGTGACTCTATGTCTTTTGATTGGTGCATTCAGACCATTTACATTTAGGGTAAATATCAATAGGTATGTACTTATTGCCATTGTAGGCCTTAAATTCATGGTTATCAAAGGTTCAAGGTTAACTCCCTTACAATCTAAGAGTCTAACTTAACTCACTTAGTATGCTATTACAAACAAAATCTAAATGTTATTTTTTTCTCCTTCTTTTTCTTCCTCCTCCATTCTTTATATATTAGGTATCATCTTCTTTAGTCTTTGTCTATCCCTTGATTGACTTTGGGGATAGTTGATTTAATTTTCCATTTGCTTAGTAATTAACTGTTCTACTTTCTTTGCTGTGGTTTTATTACCTCTGATGTCACCTATTAAACCTTAGGAACACTTCCATCTATAGCCGTCCCTCCAAAATACACTGTAGAGATGGTTTGTGGGAGGTAAATTCTCTCAGCTTTTGCTTATCTGAAAATTGTTTAATCCCTCCTTCAATTTTAAATGATAATCTTGTTGGATAAAGTAATCTTGGTTCCAGGCCCTTTTGTTTCATTGCCTTAAATGCATCATCCCACTCCCTTCTGGCCTGTAAGGTTTCTGCTGAGAAGTCTGATGTTAGCCTGATGGGCTTTCCTTTGTATGTGATCTTATTTCTCTCTCTGGCTGCTTTTAATAGTCTGTCCTTATCCTTGATCTTTGCCATTGTAATTATTATACGTCTTGGTGTTGTTGTCCTTGGGTCCATTGTGTTGGGAGATCTGTGCACCTCCATGGCCTGAGAGACTATCTCCTTCCCCAGGTTCAGGAAGTTTTCATCAATAAGCTCCTCAAAGACACTTTCTATCCCTTTTTGCTTTCTCTTCTTCTTCTGGTACCCCTGTAATATGAATATTGTTACATTTGGATTGGTCTCACAGTTCTCTCAATATTCTTTCATTCTTAGAGATCCTTTTCTCTCTCTGTGCCTCAGCTTCTTTGTATTCCTCTTCTCTAATTTCTATTTCATTTATTGTCTCCTCCACCATATCTAATCTGCTTTTAAAACCTTCCATTTTATGTTTCATTTATGATACTGTGTTTCATAATGACTGGGTCTCCAATCAGAATTAATTCCTGAATTCCTTTTCTGTACCTCCATGAACATGTGTATGATTTTTATTTTGAAATTTCTTTCAGGAAGATTCATGAAGTCAATTTCATTTGACTCTTTCTCTGGTGTATGTATGATTTTGCTTTCAACCAGGTTCTTTGACATTTCATATTTATATGTGGCACCCTCTAGTTCCCAGAAGCTCTACTCTCTGGAGCTGCTCAGCCCCTGGAGCAATGGTGGAGGTTGCAGGGGAGTGGTGTTGGTGCCTGGGGGGAGGAAAGACCTGTTTCCTGCTGTTCAGCTACTATGCCTGTCTCCACTGCTAGAACCAGGGGGCCTAGCACACAGGTATAAGCTTCTATGCTTGGCGTTTGTAGCTGCTGTAGGCGGTGCTTCCCTCTGCCTGACCTAACATCAGAGCAGGGTTTGCCAGTTTGTGAGCCAGGTACGGGCTGGCAGGGAGGAAGGCACAGCAGCTGCCTATCACAGAGGGGGACATTGGGGCTGCATAGCCAGCCAGGGGACTAGAGCATCTGAAGATTGTGAAAGTTCCTTACCTCCTGGGCAGAGTGCACCCAGACAATTTCATCTACATGTCCTTTCTCCTGAGCAGTGAGCTCTGTGCATTCCTTGCCCCTTTAGCAGCCCTCTCACTGTTAGGAAGTCTCTCAGACTTCCCATCTTTCTTTTTGTCCCAGAGCAGCCAGATATGGATCCCTGTTTTCCACAAGTGGCTGGAATCTCAGTCTCTCCAGGTATTCTACCTGTTTTAGCTTTACAACCCCCCTAATCAACAGAGCACCATGCAGTGTAGGTTTGTGCTCCCAGAGAAGATCTCCAGGGCTAGGTGTTCAGCAGTCCCAGGCATCCACTCCCTCCCCACTCTGTTTCTCTTCCTCCCACCTGAGAGCTGGGGTGGGGAAGGGCTTGAGTGCCACTGGGCCATGGCTTTGGTATGTTACCCTGTTCGTTGAGGTCTATTCTTTTCCTCAGGTGTGTGCCATCTGGCACAGCCCTCTTTCCTGTTGCTCTTTCAGGATTAGTTTTAATTATATTTTTGTATATTATATGCAGTTTTAGGAGGAGGCCTCTGTCTCACCTCTCATGACACCATCTTTAATCCTCTTCAATGTCAGAATTGAGGTGGGTAGATTTTTAAGAATGAGTAACTAAAAGGGGACAGAAGCCCTTTTTATAAACAGAATGTGTTATCTTCTTTGCATAAGGTAAAGATGTATGTCAAAGTTAAGCTGTTGCAAAGCCATGGAAGACAATTAAAAGGAGTTATACCTTTTAACTCTAGAAATCAGTTTTTTCAGGCAATCAAAAATCAGTGGGAATGATTACTTAAAAACATGAAAAAAGGAAAGACTGACTTACTAAGCTGGAGAAAGAGAGTTGCTTATTAGAAATGATATTTTAGTTGAAAAACTTAGATATGAAGGGGAAAATGAAATCTCAAAGGCCAAGAGAGTCTGATTAAAAAGGGAAAAATGAGTTGTATCTAGGCCTAATTTCTCTAAAATAGATTAAGTAAATATACCTGGAAGATTAGGAAAACATCATTTTGTTACATGGAAATTTGGACACATTTAAGAGAAGAAAATTAGGAAGATTAGTGCAAAACAGTCCAATTATTAGTAGGTGAGTCACCTCAAGGGGGCACTGGATATTCCCTTTGTCTTGAGGAAGGATGTTGGAGAAACGTCCTGTGTTCATATTCCATAGGAAGGCACAACAAGGATGTGACAGAAAAATTGATTGGGGCTTTATCTCTATGTCAGTTTAAAAGGAAATGTTCTAAGGGTTGGGATACCCAACAAAAGATGAGAAAATGAGCAAAATGCTTTGGGCAGACCCAAACTTGCTGGTTTCTCTCTCTCTCACCACGGGAAATTCCAGAAGAGAAAATCTAGAGATTTATCTTAGAGAAATAAGCTTCTTGAATAGGAAAATGCAAGGAAAGCAAATGGAGAGAAATCACTCAGACTCAGGAAGCACTACTAGCACCTTAAGTAGAGAAAGAAAGAAACCAATTTAAGTAATAATTAAATGATTACCAGTACTCCTTGAAACAGCCATCACCAGAAATAAGGGGAATTCTGATCAGAATCTAACAGGAGTGAATAGCAAGCAGGATCAGAGAGCAGGATAGGGGTGCATTTATCTTTTTGTGTTAGTGTTTTCATTTTCTTTGGATGACTACCCAGAAGTGAAATTAGTAGATCATATGATATTTCTATTTTGAATAAGGGAAGTCACAGACTGTCACCCAAGAGGGGCCTGAGACTCATGAGACACAAGGACACACGAGACAACGGAATGTTGTATTCAGATGGGAGCATGGATCAGAAAAAGGATATTAAGTAATATCTGAAGGCATCTGAATAAAGCATGAACTTCAGATGATGTACTAACATTGGTTAATTATTTGTGACAAATGCACCATACTTAATGGCAAATAATAATAGGGGAAATTGGATGTGAGTATATGGAAACTACACTATCTTTGCCAATTTTCTTGAAATTTAAATCCTTTCTAGGATAAAAAAACTTATTTTTGAAAACTGAACTGTTAAAATATCAAATGAGTCTTTGGGTAATTACAGAAGGAAATGCAGGAATGACAGTATATTTTTCCTTAATTATTGAGGTAGAATTAACAAATAAAACTGTATTAATTTCAGGTGTGCAACATAATGATTTTATATTTGTATATGCTGCAAAATGATCATTAGAGTAAATCTGATTACCATCTGTTACCATATATATTGTACTCCACTTTTTGTGTGTGTGATGAGAACATTTTAAGATTTACTTTTTTAGCAACTTTCAAATATGCAGTGCAGTATTATTAACTATAGTAACCATGCTTCACATTACATCCCCATGGCATCTTTATTTTGTAACTGAAAGTTTGTACCTTTGACCTTCTTTACGAGCTTATTGATTTGTTTTGTTGTTGAGATTCCACATGTAAGTGAGATCATATAGTATTTGTCTTTCTCTGATTATTTTACTTAAGAAGTATAATACTCTCAATATCCACCCATGTGTTAGAAATGGCAAGAGTTCATTGTTTTTTATGGCTGAATAGTATTCCATTGTGTATATATAACACATCTTTATCCATTTATCCATTGATAGACACCTAGGTTGTTTCCATATCTTGGCTATTGTAAATACTGCTGCAATTAACATAGGATAGGGGTGCGTATATCTTTTTGTGTTAGTGTTTTTATTTTCTTTGGATGACTACCCAGAAGTGAAATTACTAGATAATATGGTATTTCTATTTTGAACTTTCTGAGAAACCTCCATACTGTTTTCTGTAGTAGCTGCACAAATTTACATTCCCACCAACAATGTACAGGGGCCCCTTTCTCTTCACATCCTTGCCAATACTTGCTATTCATTATCTTTTTGATTCTAGCCATTTTAACATATGTGAGGTAAATGACAGTGTTTTGGGAAGCATAACTGGTTCTCACTTGGCTGAGAAAAGCAGAGCTTGAGTATCAATGGCAAGCTTAATACAAAAATCCACTGATGGTAACTATTAATCTGAATCAACTGTGGGAAAGAAGAACCCTTGCCAAGAAGGCAGATTTAATACCCACATACTCTATAAGAGGCAGAAGAAGTAGCTAATGAGTTATAAGAATGAAAATATCTATTACAAGTCATTATGGAGGTTATGTCATTAAACAGTACTAATACTTCAACACTGGTGTGTGAGAAACATAAGCTCAAAGGAGAAGTGAAAACTAAAATGGTTTGAATATACTGAATGGGAAAGAAAGGCACCTAAAATGACTGAGCCTACCAATATTGCAATTTCCCAAACACTGCAAAAACAAACTGAAAAAGCAATTATGGATGTGGATGGTATAATTGGGTAATTTTCTGCTCTGATAAATTTATTGCTATCATTAATAAATTGAGTTTAATCTCACAGGTTGTGGCTTTTGGGCATCTCTCCTAGACTGACTGGCATTGTTGGCCAGGCTGACACCAAGATTCTGTCCATCCACCTTGTCTTAGAGACCATTGAGGCTCTACCGTGACATTTGGCATTATTGGGTGCTGAATTTGGAAGCATAACTTTGCCTGTGATAACTTTCAGGAGCTGAGTAATGCTTTTTCCCCTATTTTTCATGGATATGGGGCAAAACTGCGATAATCTTGCATATCCTATGAACTTTCAAGACCCTTTAAAAAAGTGTATCTCATGCAACATTTAGTAATAAATGTGTTCAGTCTTTGGTCTCCAAAAGAATTACCAAGGCTGGAGCTGCTGAAGGTTGCTTCCCCTAAGAATCAAGAATTTACTATATTAAGACTAACTGCAATAAGAAATGGAGAAGTATTAATTTTAGACTACTAGTTTCTTAGGGATTTTAACTCATAAGAGCAATAGGATTTAATTTCATTTGACAGTGAATTACAAGAGGATCTCTATTTTTCACTGTAGTTTTTCCTAAGAATTTTAATGAGGGTTATATTTACATTGGGATGTGTCTTTATTTTATAGTTGCAAAATCTTAATGTTGACATGTAATCATATGTCCTGTGATGGAAAGCACTGAATATTGTGATTGGACATAATTTAGAGTGGGCAATAGAAAAGTGTACCAACTTTCATCATAAGTTAGCAGTGTAGCTTGAGATTAATTTAATTAATGCATAAGACACATTTAAAATCTAAAATCTATCATCTCCCTTTATTGTACAGAAAAAAATATATTATGAACGGAGGTGGATACTTTACCTGAACACTCAAAATCATCATTGGAAAAGCACTTTAAATTCTATAAACCAATTTCATGCACTCTACCAGTTGATTGATTCCTCTACCTGTCCATTCCTCCGCCCATCCATCTTTTACTTGCCTTGAACACATACCTATACTTCCCAAGCAAATGAAAATCTTTACTTAAAAGTTGATTGGCAATAAGCAAGCAATATTTTAATGAGTAAAAAAATGAGTAGGTGCTGTGATAAAAATGTAAATGATCACCTCTTTTTAGAAAAACACTTTAGTGTAATTTATAAGGTTAACACCATTTTACATTTATACTATATAGTAAAGCTATAAGAAGGTGAGAATCTGCTGTCCAAAATTAGGTGACTTTTTAGAAGATCACACTGCTAGTATATAGTAGACCATGGAACTCAGCCTGCTTTTTCTCTCCTATATGAGGGCCCTTTGCCTTACACATCACTATATCTATGGAAAGTATGATTCTAGTTTCTTTCTTTCTCTTTTTTTAAAGTATCTGTGAGGATATAAATCCAAGGGAAAACACATTTTGGCTGGTAGTAATTTACATTCCTTAAGGTGCCCAGTAGTGACATAATTGATTTTGTTACCATTGATTAAAAGCCACATTAAGTTTAAAACTGTCAGCTGAGCCTAGAGATAACATTTTTATAATGACTTTTAATAAACATGGAAGAAGTGATTTCATTGCATTCATAAATTTGATTAATGATATTTTCCCAGGACCAAAATAAATGAGCTGTTCATTTGCATGCTTAATTATTGTATTACAGGTAGATTCTCCTGTAATACATATTTGGGACAGGAGAGGAGTACTCCAGAGATAGGCCTACTAAACAACTCTAAAAATTGACACTATTAGTGACATTAGAAATCTCAAAATGGTCATGTTTTCATTGACCAAAAAAGATTGGAGATTCTCAAGATGGCAGCATGAGTAGGGTGGCAGAAATCTCCTCCCAAAACCATATATGTTTTGAAGATACAGTGAATATAACTATTCCTAAAAGAGTGACTGGAAGATACAGTACATGAGCCAGGCTACATCTGTGAGAGCCCATTTTACAGAAAAGGGTAAGATACAAAACTGTGACCTGGCAGGACCCAAGCACTCCCCTGATCCCAGCTCACTGGTGGGAGGAAGGGAATCAGAGTGGGAAGGGAGTGGTAGCACAGGACTGCTAAATAACTAGCCCTGGTGGTCTGCCTCAGGAGCACAGACACACATTGCATGGTGCACTGGATATTGGAGGAGCAGAAAAGCAAGGTCCAAGATTGAGACTGTAAACATTTCCCATAACCGGCTGCCCTGGGACAAAAGAAAAGCGGGTGCTTTAAAAGTCTTAAAGGGACAAGGGTTTAATAGGTGGACAAAATCATCCTGGCACACTCAACCCAGCAGGCTGGGAATTTTAAGGAACTTCAGCAGCCCTAACCCATGTGACAAAGCAGCTCCAAAGCCCCTCATGGTGTTAAGCAGCCTGTCATCCCTTCCCCCAGGCTAGCACTGCAAGCTAACCACTGACCTGCCATTGCTGTAGAACAGCTGGGGAACAGCACTGCCTACAGCAACCACACAGCTTAGCACAGAGGCTTCTCCCTGCATGTGACTAACCGACCCAGACCCAGGGCCTGCTCCCTGCACATGGTTGACTGGCATAGACAGCAGCGGAGGCCACCACAGAGTCCAGGAGGCACAAAGGGGCTTTGTTCTCACAGAAGAACACACACCACATGATCACCCCACCCACTGCAGCTTAGGGGATTAATGCAGAGGCTGCTCCCTGTTTGCGGTTAACTGGCACAGACAGCAGACACAGGCAAGGTGACCAGCAAGCAGGAAGGGACTTTATTCTCCCAGCTGACACACGTCCATGTGCTAGGGACCACTCCCATCACCATGAAAAGGCAAAAGAATCTTGTTCAGTCCAAAATCCCTCAAACACAAGGGAGAAGCCTTGGTGAGATTGAAATCACCAATCTTCCTGAAAAAGAATTCAAAATAAAAGTCATAAGCATGCTGATGGAGCTACAGAAAAATATTCAAGAGCTAAGGGATGAACTCAAGAGGGAGATAACAGAAATGAAACAAACAATGGAAGGATTTAAGAGCAGAGTGGATGAGGTGCAAGAGACTATTAATGGAATAGCAATCAGAGAACAGGAATACAGAGAAGCTGAGGCAGAGAGAGATAAAAGGTCTCTAGGAATGAAAGAATATTAACAGAACTGTGTGACCTATCCAAATGGAACAATATTCACATTATGGGGGTACCAGAAGAAGAAGAAGAGAGAAAAAGGAATAGAAAGTGGCTTAGAAGAAATAATTGCTGAAAACGTCCCCAATCTGGGGAAGGAAATAGTCTCTCAGGCTATGTAAGTCCACAGATCTCCCAACACAAGTGACCTAAAGAGGACAACACCAAGACACAAAATAATTAAAATTGCAAAGATCAAAGACAAGGACAGAGTATTAAAAGCAGGCAGATAGAGAAAAAAGATCACTTACAAAGGAAAACCCATCAGGCTATCATGAGACTTCTCAGCAGAAACCTTACAGGCCAGAAGGGAGTTGCATGATATATATACTAAATGCAATGAAACAGAAGGGCCTTGGAACAAGAATACCCTATCCAACAAGATTTTCATTTAAATTAAAAGGAGGGATTAAACAATTCCCAGATAAGTGAAAGTTGAGGAAATTTACCTCCCACAAACCATCTCTACAATGTATTTTAAAGGGCCTGCTCTAGATGGAGGTATGCCTAAGGCTAAATAGATGTCGCCAGAGAAAATAAAATCACAGCAAAGAAGGTAGACCAACTAAATACTAACTAAAAGCAAAATAAAATCAGCTATCCACAAAATCCATCAAGGGAAACACAAAGAGTACAGAATAAAACACCCAACAGATAAAGAGTGGAGGAGAAAGAAAAAAAAGGGAGGGAAATAAAGAATCATCAGACTGTGTTTACAATAGCATAATAAGGGAGTTAAGTTAGATGGTTAGATAGTAAAGAAGCTGCCTTTGAACCTTTGGTAACCATGAATCCAAGGTCTACAATGGCAATAAGTACATATCTATTGATGGACCTAAATGTAAATGTACTGAGTGTACCAATCAAAAGGCACAGAGTAATAGAATGGATAAAAAAGCAAGACCCATCTATATGCTGCCTTCAAGAGATTCACTTCATACCCACAGACATACACAGACTAAAAGTGAAGGAATGGAAAAAGATATTTCATGCAAACAATAGGGAGAGAAAAGCAGGTGTTGCAGTACTTCTATTAGACAAAATAGAGTTCAAAACAAAGAAAGTCAAAAGAGACAAAGAAGGACATTACATAATGATAAAGCAGTTAGTCCAACAAGAGGATATAACCATTAGAAATATCTATGCACCCAACACAGGAGCACCTACATATGTGAAACAAATACTAACAGAATTAAAGGGGGAAATAGAATGCAATGCATTTTTTAGGAGACTTCACGCTACTCGCTCCAAAGGAAAGATCAACCAGACAGAAAATAAGTAAGGACACAGAGGCACAGAACAACACATTAGAATGGATAGACCTAACAGACATCTACAGAACTTTACATCCAAAAGCAGCAGAATGCACATTCTTCTCAAATGCACACAGAACATTTTCCAGAATAGACCACATGCTAGGCCACAAAAAGATCCTTAATAAAGTCAAAAAGATTGAAATTGTACCAACTAACTTCTCATATCACAAAGGTCTAAAATGAGAAATAAATTGTCCAAAAAAACAAAAAGCCTCACAAACACATAGAGGCTTAACAACATACTCCTAAATTATCAATGGATCAATCACCAAATTAAAGTAGAAATCAAGCAATATGTGGAGACAAATGAAAACAACAGCACAACACCCCAACTTCTGTGGGACACAGAGAAGGCAGTTCTAAGAGGAAAGTATATAGCAATCCAGGCCTATCTAAAGAAGGAAGAACAATCCCAAATGAATAAGTCACAATTATTGAAACTGGAGAAAGAAGAACAAATGAGGCCCAATGTCAGCAGAAGGAGGGGCATAATAAAGATGAGAGAAGAAAAAAATAAAATTGAGAAGAACAAAACAAGAGAAAAAAATCAATGAAATCAAGAGCTGGTTCTTTGAGAAAAATAAACAAAATAAAGAATAAAATACCTAGGAATAAACCTAACCAAGGAAGTGAAATACCTATACCCTGAAAACTACAAGACACTCCTAAGTGAAATCAAAGAGGACACAAATAAATGGAAATTCATCCCATGCTCTTGGGTAGGAAGTATTAATATTGTCAAAATGGCCATCCTTCCTAAAGCAATCTACAGATTCACTGTGATTCCTATCAAAGAACCAATAGCATTCTCAACACACTGGAACAGATAGTTCAAAAATTCATATGGAACCGCAAAAGACCCCAAATAGTCAAAGCAATCCTGAGAAGGAAGAATAAAGCAGAGGAATCTCATTTCCCAACCTCAAGCTCTACTGCAAAGCCACAGTAATCAATACAATTTGGTACTGGCACAAGAACAGACCCATAGACTAGTGGAACAGAATAGAGAGTCCAAATATAAACCCAAGCATACATGGTCAATTAATATACAATAAAGGAGCCATGGATATACAATGGGGGAAATGACAGCCTCTTCAACAGCTGGTGTTGGCAAAACTAGACAGCTGCATGTAAGAGAATGAAACTGGATTACTGTCTAACTCCATACACAAAAGTAAACTCAAAATGGGTCAAAGAACTGAATGTAAGTCATGAAACCATAAAACTCTTAGAAGAAAACATAGGCAAAACTCTCTTGAATGTAAACATGAACAACTTCTTCATGAACATACCTCCATGGACAAGGGAAACAAAAGCAAAAATGAACAAGTGGGACTGTATGAAACTAAAAAGCTTATGTATAGAAAGGACACCATGAACAGAGCAAAAAGGAATCCTACAGTTTGGGAGAATATATTCCTAAATGACATATCTGATAAAGGGTTGACATCCAAAATATACAAAGGGCTCATGCCCCTCAACAAACAAAAAGCAAATAACCAGATTAAAAAATGGGCAGAGTGTCTGAACAGATACTTCTCCAAAGAAGAAATTCACATGGCTAACAGGCACATGAAAAGATGCTCCACATCACTAATTATCAGGGAAATGCAAATTAAAACCACAATAAGATATCACCTCACACCAGTTACGATGGCCAACATAGAAAAGACTGGGAACAACAAATGCTGGTGAGGATGTGGAGAAAGGAGAACCCTCCTATGCTGCTGGTGGGAATGCAAACTAGTTCAACCATTGTGGAAAGCAGTATGGAGGTTCCTCAAAAAACTAAAAATAGAAATACCATTTGACCCAGGAATTCCACTCCTAGGAATTTACCCTAATATAATGCAGGATCCCATTTTCAAAAGGACATATGCACCCCTATGTTTATCGCAGCACTATTTACAACAGCCAAGAAATGGAAGCAACCTAAGTATCCATCAGTAGATGAATGGATAAAGAAGACATGGTACATATACACAATAGAATATTATTCAGCCATAAGAAGAAAACAAATCCTATCATTTGCAACAACATGGATGGAGCTGGAGGATATTATGGTCAGTGAAATAAGCCAGGCAGAGACAGACAAGTACCAAATTATTTCACTCATTTGTGGAGCATAAGAACAAAGCAAAAACTGAAGGAACAAAACAGCAGCAGACTCACAGAACCCAAGAATGGACTAACAGTTACCTAAGGTAAAGGGACTGGGGTGGGTGGGTGGGTAGGGAGGTAGAAGGGGAATAAGGGGCATTACAATTAGCACACATAACATGGGGTGGGGGCACAGGGAAGGCAGTATAACACAGAGAAGACAAGTAGTGACTCTATAGCATCTTACTACACTGATGGACAGTGACCGTAATGGGGTATGTGGGTGGGACTTGATAATGGGGGGTATCTAGTAACCACAATGTTGCTCATGTAAGTATATATTAATGATACCAAAATAAAAATAAAAAATAAATAGGAATATTTTGATTTGGTCAGGTTTTTACTCTGGTGAAAATATGTATATGATCTCTTTTTGTCTAGAAAGAATTTTTCTTACCTAATATTTCTGAACTCTTGACATGCCCCTTCCAATACTTTTTCTCCTTGAGTCTTCCACATCTCTATAAAAGGCAACTGTGTTCTTTCAGTTTTTATGCAGTTTTTTTTACATGTTTTCATATAATGTTAACTGAATGGCCCAGGTGATTACAATCTTGTTTTGCTCATAAATTCCCAATGTTTCTCCTTTCATTGAAGTGAAACCCAAAGTGTAACTATGGCTTGCAAGACCCTGTATGATCTGTAGAGTCACACTCCTCCCCAGCAACAGCTCTGTGAGCCCATCATGCATACTCTATCCTCAGGGTCTTTCACCTGTTACTCTCTTTCTCCCTAGATTCTACTTGACCAACTACTTCTTTTAACCTTTACAACAAAGTCTTTGGACACACTATGTAAAATGGCAAAACACATCGTCTCTTACCCTGCTTTTTTTTCTTCTTTAGTATTTCTAGTTATCTAGCATACATATAGTAACTTGAGAAAAACTAGACAGTGCATGTTAATTTCATCTCTGAAGCAAGGCTGATTTTCATGGATTTTTTACAAAATTGATCAGATTATACTGACAGTTTATCAGATACAATGCTTCTACTATGGCAGGGCCTGGGAGAAGCTGTTCTTACGAGATTTAACTGTTTGGGGCTTTGAAGTTTGATGAGGCCTCTATCCCATAATAGGTAGGAAAACCCTTTTAAAAATGTGATCAGCTCATCAATGTGGACTGGATTCTGTGGGTCGGACAGGACAGAGAGCAGCCTCAGGACTGTTTACTCTCCTTGACTCCGTGATTCTTTGTGCATAAGTGCTTGTGATTTCCTGGAATTCCAAACTGTAGTTTGGCTCGTACAGTCCTGCTCAGAACTCATTCTGAGCCTGCTTCTGAATGTTATTGAGGATGTATGTGCTTTATTATCATATCACCCCTTTCTCCCATAAAATATTTATGAAAAACAAAATATTGCATACAAATGGCTAAAACATCTACTGACAGAAAAATCTACAGTAAAAACAGTTATCTGAGCACCCATGCTGATCAGAGAGGCAACCTCTTTTAATTGTTCCCTTGTTTTGGGGTTCCCTAGTATTTCAACAGTACATTCATACTATTTCCTGATTTATCAGTTCTGGGCATCATTAACTCTCTTCTATAATTTTCTACCTTCTGACTCCCCAGTGTAGTTATATCATCATTTTCTAGCTTCTTTTTTGATGAAATTTTAAAATATATAATATATAGAGTACCTGTCATTTAGAGGGAAATTCTTTCATCTGTGAGCAGCAGCTCTTAGCTCTGTACTTTTTATAAGACTTAGTGCTCCTGTTATTTTGACTGCCGAATTTTCCCATTCCTATCTCCCAATGTGTGGCAGTCAGTCATATATTTACTTTTATGTTATTAAAGTTTGATAAGTTTCAGATTCTTTTTATTGTTTAACCATGGTATTTTGTCTATAGGTTAATTTCTTGAATTTGACAACTAATAAAAAGTTTGCATATGGTCATGCAAATAATGTTCAGTGAAGAGAACATTAATTGGCTAGACTTCTGTTCTCTTGAGTTCCCTATGTCTAATATTAAATTCAAATGTATTCTTCATTTTTGAATTCTACCAGTTGCTGAAAAACATGCCACATTTTAGTTCTCATGATATTCTGAAAGCAATCTTCTTATACAGTCTTTATCTCCTGGAGTTCCTGATTACATGCTTTTTTTCTTGTTAGGAAAGAAAACATGTCTGCATTACTGTTGCCTTGTTATCTTTCAGTTTGTTAATCATTTTGCCTATGTATTGGAGTGCATTCTATTTTTCTTAAAGCGCACTTAATCTAATTTGCAACCATTAACTTTTATTTGGCTTCTATACAGCTTCTTGTTCCTAGAGTTTCTAATTGCTTTTCATTTACTTTGTGTCTTTTGTATCATTTCCTGTTCAAATTCTTAATCATAATATTGATTCTATACAATTACCCCTCATCCAAACTTTTTTTGTTAAGATCTGTCCCTTTAGTGTTCTCCCTGCTCTCTTAGACCTTACATTTGTTTGGACAATGGAGACAAATAAGAAAGAGGCATTTTTTCAGTTTAATATGTGGATTCAACTTAGTATTAGGGAGAGGAATATGTAGGAAGTAGGAAGTCCTAGCCACCATTTTATCAGAGGATGATGCATTTCTCAAGGGCCAAGTTAGAACTCTGTCATTTATTTGTTTATGAAAATCAATATTTAAAATGGTATTTTTATTCTTTAGTACTCATAAAATACGCTATATGTATTAAATTTGGCACTAAATGGGCTTTAGTGGCCTGCCTAGAACTAAATCTAGCATTGCTTTAAGTGAAGAAAACAATGTATTCCAATTTCCAAGCAATAAGATTTGCAATGAACTTTTAGAATAAAACCTATTTGTCACAACCCATTGGTTAAGTTGGCTATTTACTACATTACAAAGTTATTCTGAATGAAAACTGATTTCTCTAACAGCCCATCTAGGCAAGAATCAAAGGTTTCTTTTATTTCCTATTGGGTGTTTCAGTATTTAAGACTCATTATTAATTTATAAGAGTTATATAACATTGTCAGACTGTAAAGCATTTGAAATGTTGGCTATTTAGATATAACATAAGGAATCTGTTGTGTCCTTTAATTGACCTACCTGCATAAGAAAAAGGCCAGCCTGACCATTTTTGGTAAAGATTCATGGAACCACTTTTTATAGTTCCTTCTGTTTTGGTCTGTTACATATCAAATGGAGATAAAGTTAAAAAAAAAAATCTTAATGTTGTCATTAATTCAAGTTCAAGAGTCCCTGGAAAGAAATACAATGATACCCTAGAGGCAGTCAGATTTCTGAGCATTAAATTTGATACTTGGCTGTTTTAGATGTTTTGTTTATTTCAGATTTGACTCACACAGAGAATCTATATGTATATATATCAGGGTCTAATATAAACATGTATATGTATCTATTTTTGTACAAAAATAGGATGCTAATATACACATTGTTCGGTCTCTTTTTCTTAGTTGATGTATAGTAAACATCTCATATAAGTACCTATGGACCTTCCTTTAGTTTTTAACAGATTTATTGAGGTATAATTGACTTATAAAAAATTGCACATATCTAAGGTATACAATTTTGCCAGCTGTGACATGTGTATTTCCAGGAAACCATCAATACAGTCAAGAAGCTGAACATATCATCACCAAAAAAATTCCTCATTTCATTTTGTGATCCTTCTCTCCTACACTGCTTCACTGTCAACATGCTCAGGCAACCAACCACTGAATTGCTTTGTTCACTGTAGATTCATTTACATTTTCTAGAAGTTTATGTAAATGGAATAATGCAGTACAAACTCTTTTTGTCTGGCTTTTTCACTCATAATAATTTTAATCCTCTTAAATGCTGATGTGTGTAATCAATGGGGCATTCCTTTTTACTGATAACTAGTATTCCATTGTATGGATATGTCACAATTTCTTAGTCTATTCACTTTATGATAGACACTTGGATTATTTCCAGATTTTGACTGTTACTGATAAAGTAGCTATGAACATTTGATTCAAGTCTTTATGTGAACATTTGCTATTTTTCTCTCCTCTTGGGTAAGCACCTAGGAATGGAATATCTGGGTCATATGGTAGATGAATTTATGCTTTTAAGAAGTTGCCAAAGAATTTTCTAAAATAGTTATCAGTGTATGGAAGTTCACAGTTTCCTCACATCCTTGACAGCTCCTGATAAAATCAGTATTTTCAATGTTAGCCATTCTAATAGGTATGTGTGATTTGGGGTTTAGTTGAATTTCCCTAATTACTAACCATCTTAAGCACTCTTTTCACATGCTCACTTGCTTCTATGTATTTTCTTTGACAAAAATTATGTTCAGATCCCCCGAATCAGTTGCTACTTTCTACAAAAAATGCTTGCTGGAGCTTGAATGTGATAGTGCTCATATATAGGGTAATTTAGAGAGAGGAGACATTAAAATATTTGAACTTCTAATGTATGAACACACTATATCTCTTCATTTGTTGGTTTTCTTTAATTTCTCTTAATAGTATTTTGTAGTTTTCAGTTTATGAGACTTTCCATTTCTTTCCAGATTTATCTCTAAGCATTTCATATTTTTTATGCAGTTATCTTACAGATTTTTAATTAGAATTCTAATTTTTCATGGTTAGTATAGAAATACACTTTATTTTTGTGTAATGATTCTTTTAAGTTCATATGTTTGTTCTGATAGCTTTTTTGTAGATTTCATAGGGTTTTCCACAGAGGTGATGAGAGCATTTGCTAATAGGGACAGTATTACTTCTTATTTACCAAAGTGTATACTTTTGATTATTGTTTCTTATTTTATTGCCCTGTTCAGCTTCCTTGTCCAGTTCATAATCTTAGAAGGAAATTTTTATCCTTTACCAGTAGTATATTGTAAGCAATAGTTTTTGTAGATGCATTTATGAGGTTGGGAAGGTTCCTTCTACTCCTTGTTCACAGAAAGTTGTATCAGCATTGTTGGGCTTTGTCAAAGCTGTTTTTCATTTACTGAGAACATTACATGGATTTTTTTTGAAGTCTGTTAATATGGTGAATAACATTGATTTTCAAATGTTAAACCAACCTTTTACTCCTGGGATATATAGCACTTAGTGACGGTTTATTATCGTTTTATTATCTGATTTGATTTGTTAAAATTTTGTTGAGATATTTTACATTGATGTTCATGAGAGATATTGGCATGAAATGTTGTTTTGTGGTAGCTTTGGATTTGTAATGAGAATAATACTGGGTCATAGGATGAGTGGGAAATTATTTCTTCCTCTTCAATTGTCGATTTTAAGGTTGGTATTAATTTCCCATAAATTTTTGCCAATAGTCACCAGGGAACTGCTCTGAGTTTCAGGTTTCTTTTGAAAGATTTTTAACTACAGAGTCAAATATTTGTATTGGTACAGGATTTTTAAGTTACCTATGTGTTCTTGACTGGCCTTTGGAAATTTGAGTCTTTAAAGGAATTTGTCCATTTCTTAAAAGTTGTCAAACTTATTGACTAAGTTATCTATAATACTTTCTGATTGCCTTGAAATATCTGTAAAATTTTAAGTGACATCATTGCTCTCATTCCTGTCTTTAGTTATTTATGTTTTCTTTCTTTTCACAGTTTGACTAGAGATTTATTAATATTGTAAGCATTCTCAAATAACCAGCTTTTGACTTAATTGACTTTTTATATTGTTTTCCTGTTTTCAATTTTGTTTATTTCCACTGTGATCTTTATTTTTACTTTCTTCTGCATGATTTAGGGGCTCGTTTGATTTGCTTTTTCCAGTTTCTTAAGGTAGAAAATGAGGCTGCTGAGTTGAGCCCTTTATTATATTTTTTGTGTTTATTGATACACTTTTCTTTCTAATTTCTCTTTAGCAACATAGTCTAATTTTGATAGTTTTTTTTCATTTTCATTTAGTTCAAAATACTCTCTAGTTGTCCTTTCCCTTATTTGACTCATGGGTTATTTAGAAATCTGTCCCCAGTGCCCAAATATTTGGAGATTTTCCAGAGTTCTTTCTGTTATTGATTTGTAATTTAATTCCTATGTGGTTAGAGAACATTACATAATTTGTATCCTTTCAAATTTATTGAGACTTGTTTTATAGTCCAGAATATATTGATACATACTTTATGTCTTTGAAAAAGATTATGTACTTCAATATTATTTGGGAAAGTATTCTACAAATGTTAATTGGGTCAAATTAGTTAAAATGATGTTCATGTTTTCTGTATCCTTACTGATTTTTTGTCTACTTTTTTCATAGGTTTTTGAGAGAGATGTGTTGAAGTCTCCTATGTGCTTCATATATTTTAAAGCTCTGTTACTAAGTAAATATTTAGACTTTTTATGTCCTCTTGGTGAGTCAGTGCTTTTATCATTATAAAACAGTCATCTTAAATAAATGACTATTTATAATTATATAAGTATGACATTTACTTATGTACTGTTAGTACTCTTCATTAGCCAGGTTTTAAACTCCAGTATAATTGTGTTTTATTTTATGTTTTTGCTTAAAAACTTAAGGTTGACCTCTTTGGGTCTTGCTTATTTTAAGCTTTGTTATCTGGGACCATAGCAACTTTTAGTCTAGAACTAATTTTTCCACACCTCAGAAATGGAACACCTCTTTTTAGTACTACATGCTCCACACATCATGAGACTTTCCACTCTGGCTGTTGGAAAGAGGCATTATTCCCAGCCCTGTGGGAGGTCCCAGCACTGTTTGTTATAATCCTTTCAGTTGATTCACTACTCTTTCCTGCAGGCTTGGGGAGCTTCCTCACACTCATGCATGGATCGGACTACTTGAGGGATCCTCTGCACATCTTTGGGGTTCTCCTGTGTAGCAATCTCCTCTCCATCATTCTGATCTGCAAACTCTAAGTTCTGTCTCACATGAGGGGCCCTGCCAGGCCCTGCCTGTCTTTTCTCTCCCTGAGTAGCTGCATGCAAACTTACTCCTGGCAGTAAACTGGAGCAGCCATAAAGTTCATCTCATTGCCTCCATTGCCTACTGTCCGATGCTTAAAAGGCTTTGTTTCATGCATTTGGCCTTGACTTTTTTTGTCTGTTTTGGATAGGGTAGATTGGGTCACAGCTATTCCATCTTTGGCTGGGAACAAAGGTCTACCTTATTTTATTAATGGCTACAAATATTTTCTTGTATTGCTTGTATCAAAATGTGTTTAGAGACTGATGGAAGGACATTAAGATTATTTCTAGTGTCTTAAAATGATAAACAAGATGAAAATAAAAAATTGTTATGCACATATTTTAAAACTTGATAGAATGATAATTTCTCATACTTTTTTAGCTGATTAAAAACAAACAGTAACATATTTTTGACCATGGTTAGCTTTAAAAGCTCCAAGTCTGACCTACAAAAATTAAAAAACATTTCAGGAGTCAGTAGGAGCAGTGGGCAACCTTTCCACAATCCTACTCCCCAATTTTCAGAAAAATTGCAAGGAGTAGTAGATGGTAAGGATGATTTTACTCTCTGCATGTTGAAGTTGGAGGAGACTGTAACAAAAAGATGAAGGGTGTAAATATTATTATTTGCTAGTTGGTTTTCAACATCCCATTCATTCAACAAATATTTTATTGAGTTCCAGCTATTTGAACATACTGACACATCCAATAGTACCTATTGAACAAAAATATATAATGTGGACAATTTATTGATTACAATCTTCATCACATTTTATAGTTTTCATTATCTGGAGATCTCATAAATTTTTGTTTTAAATTATTTTCTTTTAAACAAATGAAAGATTTATCTTAACCTACATAAACACATTGAACAACTTACCATTTCCCTACTGAATTAGTTTTGTTCGTAAGTATAGTAATTACCTGAAACAATAAATACTCCTTCCGTAGTGACATGGGAATTTAATCTAAATAACTCAATTTAATGAGTTTGGAGAAGTAGGTTTTCTTTGCCTTTTTTCTTTAATATTTCTGGTCATCAGGAAGTCTCCTAGGAGACATTGTGTAGATAAACATCATGTTTGTGGTCCTGATATTTTTCATAAAAACATTTAAAGTAGAAATAAATCTCTCTTCTATGGTTACAACATCCACATTAGATAATAATTTCAAATGCAAACTATTCAGATTATTCAGAGTTCTTATATCTATATTTATTGCTTCAAAGGCATATTTTCTTACTAGAAATATTGGTAAAGTAGCCCTCCCAAAATGGGACAATTTCTTCCATATAAAATCTTCATCATCAGTATTTCTTTTATTGAAAAATATTGAAACCAAGTGCTAAAACAATTTTTGTTTAAAGACATCATACTATTTAATGACTATGTACTTCTTTCCCTAGAAGAACACTTCAATATTTAAAAAATAGAAATTAGATAAGGGCAACACTGCTATGAATCACACTTAATGGAAGACAAATATTTCACAGTTGTGAATTCTTAATTAATAAATAAGAGGATTTTGTAAATAGGCTTATTTTCTTTGTGTTCTAGGCAAAAGCACCAATTCTGGTCTGTGTGATTCAAAGCAAAATATCTGGCAAGCTTGGGACTAGGAGTAGCTCAGGGTTTTGGGGGACCTCATTAGGTGAGGGCCTCTTAAAATCAATTCGGTGAGAGGCTCTTAAGAAAAATAATATAAAATTAGAAACACAAAATTTATTATAAAAGGGGTATTTGTTTAGAATGTGAAAAATATCATAAAATGTTACAAATTTTAAAAACTTACGATAACAGTAAGTATTAAGAACATGAAATCCATAAATTAATACATGTTTTTAACAACAGCTTGACATACCTCTGTTATCCTATTTCCTTTCCATTTTGGCTGCATGCTTGTTTAGTGACTCCTTTTTTTCCCATATGGCTATTGAGTTGTACCAGCACCATTGCTGCAAGATATTTTTCTTTTCTTCTTGAATTTCTCTTGAGGTCTTGTCAAAAAACACTTGACTATATATGTGGCGTATATTTTTGAAGACTGTTCTGTTCCATTGATCTATCTGTCCTCCATTCACCACTCCCACACTGCCCTGATTTTGTAGCTTTATAGAAAGTTCTAAAGTCAAAGGTTAGATCTTCTAACTTTGGTCTTCTTTTTCAATATAGTTTGAACTGTCCTTGGTACTTTGTTTTTCCAAATACATTTTAAAACTATCTTGTAAATTTCTAGGAAAAAACATGCTGCAATTTTGACTGGGATTATGTTGAATTTATAAGTTAATTTTGGGAGAATTGGTAGCCTAACAATACTTGGTCTTCTGATTTATAAAAGTAATTAATATCTCCATTTATTTAGGTATCTTCAATTGCTCTCAGCAACATTTTATAGTACTAATACAAAAGTTTTGTATTTATTTTTATTAAATTTGTCATTAAATATTTTTAATATCTTAAATGTTATTTAAAAATTTTGTTTTTTAAATTACACTGCTTATATATTACAAACATAATTGCTATATGTCTATTAATTCTTTATCCTGCAACATTATATCTAGTGGGGTTTTCTGAGCAGATTTCTTAGGATTTCCATGTATACAGTCATGTCAACTATGGATAACATTTTCCTCCATCTTTCACATCTGTTTGCTGTTTTTTATATTGCATTGGATAATAACCCTAATGCCATGTTCAATAGATATGGCTAGATCAGATATCTTTCCCTTTTATGTCATCCCAGAAGGAAAATATTGAATATTAGACTGTTAAATATATGATGTTGTAAATTTTTATTTTGTGTCCCTTATCAGAATTGAAGACATTTTCTTCTGTTCCCTACTTAGCTGAAGTATTTTTATCAGAATTGTTTTTGTTTTTGTCAAATGCCATTTCTCCATTTACTAAAATGGTCATGTGCTTTTTTTTTCTTTTTTTTCTTTAACCATAAAGTAGCAAATCATAGTGATAGATTACCATGTATTAAACCACCCTTGAATTCCTGGGATATACATAACTGGATCACATACAATATGTATTACTGGATTTGATTTACAAATATTCTAAAAGTATTTATTTAATGTATTTGCTTAAAGGAGATTTTTGTAAATTAATTTTCTTCTAATGTTCTTGTCTGATTGAGATAATGAGTAATAAGAGCCTTATAAAAGGAATAGATGAGTTGGTAACTGTTCATTCCTCCTCTATTTTCTGAAAGATTTTGTGTAGAATTGGAATTAGTTTTTATTTAAACATTCCTGAGATTTACTGGATATGCCATCTGGGCCTAAAGTTTTTTTGTTTGTCTAGTTTGGTTTGGGATTTTTGGTGGGAAGTTGTTAAATTACCAATTTGTTTTCTTTAATTGGTTAGAGGACTATTTAGAGTTTCTATTTCTCTTGTCAGTTTTAGTAATTTGTGTCTTTCAATGAATTTTTCCATTTAATATAAGTTGTTGAATTTATTGGCACAAAGTTGCTCATGATATTCCATTATAATACTTTCCCTATAAGTAACAATCTAGCAAATCATCCCTTTACATAATTGTGTTGATATTGTTCTTTGCTTTTTTTTCTTGAACATTCATTCTAGGGAATTACTAATTTCATGAATCATTTTTCAAAATACTAACTCCAATTTTGTTGATTTTCTCTATCATTTTTCTATTTGTTTCTATTTTAATTTTTATTATTCCTTTATTTTATTTCTTCTAATTGCTTTAGGTTCTATTTTTACTTTTTTCTACATTTCAAACTTACAAGTCATTGTTTTACACTTTAAAAATATTCTAATATAGCATTTAAAAGTGTACATTTCCTAAGAGAAGATTCTGAGAAAATGGTGGAATTTGCTTGAGGTAACTATTTTAGAACTCTGGAGTCTAAGAAAATTTTGTAACTTGCAGAGGAAGGTTTGGATAATAAAGTATGGTTAATTTTGGTCAGTTTCAACTCTTACCACAGTAGCAGCCTCCCACCTGTCACCCCCAGGTGTATGGGCAGGCAGCTCTACATATATTCCTGAAACAGTTTGCACACAGCTTGCAGGAGCCAGATTGAGCAAAAAAAGACCCTGTGCTCCAAATATTGGGTATATGATTGCTGCTTCTGATCAGAGAGGTGCAGGCAAAGAGGTGGACAATCATTGTTACTGCATTTCTCTCCACTAGTGCAAGCCTCTCCCTCTCTGGTTGAAGTGATTTCTAGGGAACTTAAAGCTCCAGTGCCCCATTCCTCCTTCATTTTTTTCTTTTATGCCTTTGGGAGCCATACATTAAAGACTAGGACATTCAAAAGCAACTGAATAAATGAGGAAAATAGGAAGTGACTATACATGCCCATAGGAAGGTGCAGGCTCAAGAAAGACCTAAGAAGACCTTAGTTTTATACCACATGCAGCTGTCATCACAGAGAAAGCCTACAATAATAATAAATAAATAAACAGAAACAATATAAACAAAACAGCAAGTCATAGGGAAGGGGATAATTTAATTTTTAGAGTTGGCAAATTATTAGATTCAAGTGTTCAGTTTTTAACAAAAATAATTCCAAAGCATATAAATAAACTGGAAAGTATGATGCATTCAAATGAAAGACAAAAAATCAACAGGTGTTACTAAAAAAGACCTGATGGCAGATCTACTAGACAAAGATTTTAAAACAGCTGTCTTAAAGATTCTCAAAGATCTAAAGAATGATGTGGAGAAAGTCATGAAGAGTATGTGTGAACAAAATAGAAATATCAATAGGGAGATAGAAAACCTATGAAGAAACCAAGAAGAATTCTGGATTTGTAAAGTACAATAATTGACATGAAAAACTCATTAGGGGGATTTGATGGTAAATTTGAGCAGACAGAAGAAAGAATCAGTGAATGTGAAGCTAGGACAATAGACATTATTGAGTCTGATGAACAGTAAGAAAAAAGACTGAAGAAAAATGAACAGACCTTGACACCTGTGGGATACCAACAAACAAGTCAACACAGGCACTATGGGAATTTCAAAAAAAAAAAAAAAAGAGAGAGAAAATGACAGAGAGAACATATGAAGAAATATTGTCTACAAACTTGCCAAATTTGATGAAATACATGAAATAAACATCCAAGAAGTTCAAAAAACCTCAAGACGAATTCAAAGAGGCATACATGGAAGCACATTGTACTTGAACTTTTGACAGATAAAGACAAAAAGAATCTTGTAAGTACCAGTGGAGAAGCAACTCTTACATACAAGGGGTCTTCAATATGATTATCAGCAGATTTATGATTAAAAAAAACTTTAGAAACCAGAGGCAGATATAGTCAAAGTTCTAAAAGGAAAAAACTGTTGACCAATAAAAAGACAGAGATTGTTAATGGAGGAAAAAAAAGAAACCCCTTGATCCAACTACATAGTGTCTATGAGAGACTCACTGTATATCCAAATATACAAATAGATTGAAGATGAAAGTATGGGAGAAGATATTCAATGCAAATAGTAAACATAAGAGAATGGGGGGACTTGCTAACAACAGAAAAAAATATTACAAAAGACAAAGAATGACATTATATATTAATAATAGATTTAATACATCCAAAAGATACAACAATGATAAACACAAAACCTACCAACTCTAAGTCACAAAGAAATAGAAAATCTTATTAGACCAATAAGTAAGGAGATTGAATCAGTAATCAAAAGTCTCTAATAAAGAAAATGCTTGGACATGATGGCTTCACTGGTGAATTCTATAAAATATTAAAAGAGGAAATAACACCAATCCTTCTGACTTTCAAAGAGTTGAAGAGGAGATAACATTTCCTACCTCATTCTATGAGGCCAGCATTATCCTGATATCAAAGCCAGACAAGGACACTACCAAACAAAATAAGATACTAGACACCAGTCTCTCCATGAACATTGATCCTCAACAAAATACTAGCAAACCAAATTCAGTAGCATATTAAAGGATTATATGACAAGAGGGACTTATTCCTGAAATGTAAGAATGATTCACTAAATGAAAATTGATAAATGTAATACACCACACAAAATCAAGGAAAAAAAGCCTACGCAATAATTTCAACTGATGCAAAAAGCATTTGACAAAATTCAATATTCTTGCATTTGACCAACACTAAAACAAATGAGGAAATAGAAGGACACTACCTCAACATAATAATATCTGTATCATCAGTAGACATCAAACTCAATATTGAAACCCTGAGAACTTTCCCACTAAGATCAGGAACAAGGCAAGGATGTTTCCCTTTGCAACTTCTATTCAACATAGCACTGCAACTTCTGGCTAGAGCAATTAGGCAAGAAAAAGAAATAAAATAAAAGATATCCAAATAACTGAAAGCAGGGTCTCAAAGTGATATTTGTACTCTCATATTCATAGCAACATTATTCACAATAGCTAAAACATGGAAGCAACCCAAGTGTCCATTGACAGATGAATTGATAACTAAAATTTGTTTTATGCATGCTATGGAATATTACCCAACCTTAAAGAAGAAGGAAATACTGATGTATGCTACAACATGGATGAACCTTGAAGACATCTTAAGTGGAACAGGCCAGTCACAAAAAGACAAATACTGTATGACTTGCACTTATATGAGATACTTAAGAGTTTCAGAAAATAGATTGGTGGTTGCCAGAGGCTGGGGCCAGGAGAATAGAGAGTTATTGTTTAATGAGGACAGACTTTCAGTTTTACAAGATGAAATGTGTAATGGAGATGGATGGTGGTGATGGTTGCACAACACTGAGAATATATTTAATACCATGGAACTGTACATTTAAAGTTGTCAAGATGGTAAATTTTATACATATTTTACAACTTTAAAAATAGGAAAATACTACTCCTTTTCTTTAAGGATCAATTAGCTGCATTTCAGAAAATTTGCTTTGCTGTACTTTTATTATCATCCAAGTAGATATACTTCCTAATTTTCTGGTAATATTCATCTTCAAAGTATTTTTGGCTGACATGAGTATAGCTATACCAGTTTCATGTGCTTTAGGTTCATTGAATTTCATATGTTTAAAGCTGGCATGGTTAGTCTTCTAAAAATTTCTTTAATTTTTAAACTTTAACACTTTTATGTTTAAAGTATATCTATTTCTTATAAATAACCATAGTTGAGACCTGTTTTAAATCTAGCTTCTAGTGTATGTTTAGTGTGTAAAATTTAATCTAATTGTCAATGTGCATGAATTTCATATTTTGTATTTGATTTCTTTATCTTTTCACTGTCCCCCAGTTCTTTTCTTTTTGTCTTTTCTTTGGGAGTATATAAGTATATATTTAATATTCCATTTTTTCTCATCTTATGACATTTTAGTTGTTCTTTGTATTCTGGGGGGCTGTTTCTTTAGATAACAAAATATGCACATATAATTTATTACACTGTAAACATTTTATTATTTCATGAAGAATTTGAAAAATTTGTAACTGTATTTTTGTCATATATTTTCTAAATATTATGTAAAATCCATTTTTGTTATTTTTACTTTAAATGGCCAATTATCTTTAAAGAGGCAACAAAATATATAAGTATAGGAATAATAACTTAATGCTCTCTAATATTTACTGACCAATTTTCTTTTTTCTGGTGTTCTTTATTTCACCTTTTAAAACCCAGTTTCTATGTGATTTCATTTCTCTTTAGTCTATAGAAAATCTCTTAGAGTTTCTTGTAGTGGAAATTAATTATTTCAGGCTTTTACTCTCTGAAAATGACTTCATGAGATGTAATATTTATCAGTGAAATTGGAAAAATAAAGAAAAATCTAGTGTTTGTAGACTTGTTGGAAAACGGTCCTCTCATACTGTTATAAGAAATAGAAAATGATAGAGTTATACAAGATTCTTTTGGCAATCAAATCCCTAAAAGGTTTTGTTCTTTGACTTAAATATTAAAATTCTTCAAATTAAAAGAAAATTCATATGTGTATAAAGGTATATCTCCAAGGGTGCATACTACAGCTTTATTTTCATTAGCAAAAAAGATGGAACTGACTTCATAGTTACTTCAGTAAATGATGATACATCCATCTGAAAAAATTCCTACTTACTAATATTTATGTTAGAGAAAACATTGCTAGAATTGGGGAAATGCTAATTAATGTATAAAATAACTTTCAAAATACATATGCTTTTACCTGCATAGAAAAAAAAGTAATATAAATCAAATTTTAGCAGTAGTGTTTTTTTTCCTTGCTGCTGTTTTTGTGTTTGCCACTTTTCTGCCCTGACTATGTAATTAGTCTGAGGTCCTATAATATTTATTCAAGTACAAATTACCAAAGACAGAAAATATTATGCATATGTAAAATGGAAAACAACTAAGAAAGGACTCTTATTGACCTTTGGAGTCTAGACGATTCTCTAGGAAATACAGATATTTTTTTTTGCCTAAAGGACCAACTATGAAACCATTTAATTTGTGTTTCATATCTCCTCTTTTCCCTGTCTAATGAGCTGTGGTAAAGGGATCAAAGTAAAGTTGAGGAAGAGGTAAAAGCTACACCATGCTATCCTGAATTTATAAAAGCCAGTTATAAGTGGAAGTGTTGTTAAATTTTATAGGACTAATGAAAAGCCTGTTTATATCTTTGTAAATTTTCAAATGTTTTGAAGGTAGTGTTTTCTGGAATGTGTTCTGGTTCTGTTTATTAGAGAACTGGAAGTTGTTAGCCTGATGACCCGAAATAAGTTATTTTGGCCTGAGGCTGGTTGACCTGTCAGGCAAATGGTAATCAATAAAAGAAGGGTGTGCTCCCCACAATATTTCTGTTTTTTATGTATGCACGCATGTATTACCTTAAGAAGGATAGGCTGTTGTGCATTTAGGGTCATATAGTACTATGACAAATTAGAAATCCTCTGACAATGGGTTAATTACCAATTCATTCTCCTGATGAAATGAAGAGTACAGAGGACTTACATTTGAAAGAGAATTGTTAAGAATGCTTATTTTACCTTAATAAATTTTAATATTTGGGAATAATGTTAAGATGTTATTTAGCATTTGTGGCGGTGGGTGGAAAGAGGTATGATCCAATTACTACTTATTTAATATTCTGTTTCTAGTAGGAACAGATTAGAAGCATTTATTTCAGATTTGGAAAGGAATTCACAAGGAAACTTGAATATGATGAGTGTATGAAAATATAAATTTTATATTCTCCCACTCAACATTTTATTGTGAAATATATGTATTTCTTCTTCTACCCATTTTATTGTGACCATTACCAAAGGCAGTATTTTTCAAAAACAGTATTTTCAATGGATGTATAGAATTGTCCTAAAGGAAAAACCCCTTCTTTCTCCATTCACCAGTAAGTGCTGCTGAAATATCCATTCCACATATCACAACAGTTTATCATAAAATGACATAAGAAATAATTTTATGAAACTCCCAAAATAACAGTGATAGCACCAGGAGATTACATACAGAGAGTAATTTCTCTTTCATTTATGATTAGATGTGCTTTTCCTAAGCAATTTATTATTTTTACCTTGGGAATACTATGTCATATAAATGACTGTATTTGAAATCTTCTGCTAAAAGGCTTGAATAAAGTTGCAACCTAATTCCAGGATTCTATATAACTTCATTTAATTTTCCTATACCTCAACTTCATTTGCTGCAAATTTATTTTAGCTTGTCATATATGTGCAGGCTTATGAGATAGGCTAAGTTTGTTGGAAAAAATTAGTATATAAACAAATGAACAGCAATAATACAAATAACCACAAGGAAATGACCTGGTTCTTCTAAATATCAGTTTCCTGATCTGAAAAATGTGGGTAATTATTTACATCTTTTGGGGTAGAGTCATGTGGTTTAAATGAGACAGTTTAAATGAAAGACTATTAAAGGGTCAGAGAGTAGTGTTCAAAAGCTGTCTTCCTTCCTTCCTTTCTTTAAAGAGAGAGCTAGTACAAGAATTCCATTTTCAGTTAACTGATGCACTTGTTGCTCAGGGGAACCATTCTGAAACCATCCCAAATAGAAGTCAACCTATCTAATAATGCCAATATCTTGGTATTTTAAGTTGAGCAACTTCAAATGTAAAAATCACTTTTAAAAGCTAATGAAATAAAATAATTTTGTTTCTAGTTTTCAAATGATTTTCTTGGAACATGTGTGCAGTTATGTAATTTCTTAATCTCTTGGCATTGGGATTAATGAGGGAAGTAGGCTACGTCATAGGGATATCTCACAAGATGATTTTATTTTTCATTGCTTAAAAAACTTCCATAAAGTTCACAAATAATCTGGGTTTGCAACTTACATGTTTTGACTGAAAAACTTATTATGAGTAAAAGATAACAAAGATGAGCAAAATGTCTCACCTGGGGAAGATAAGGTTTAATATTAAATACATATCTCAAAGAAAAACCAACTAATTGAGCTAATAGTATTTGGATAATCTACCCTTTCCTGCTCCTTTTCACAGTCCTAGTATAAAATGAACAGTGAGATACAATATGTGATTGGGAAGGAGTAGAGGCATAAAAGATCTGAGTTTCTGTTATAGGGTTTTCTTGCTGTGATAGCCCTATACCATTCTTTTTTGATAACCACCTGATACCCCAGTCTCTTCTTTCAGGTCCTTTTTGGGCAAGAACTCTCAGAGGAGGTCCTTTGTCTAAGAAGAGTCATTAACACGATGTCCTACTGAAAGCCACACATGTTCAAAGAGGAGGAACCTTCTATCCTGGGACAAGAGACCTAAACTCAGAAGGAGGAGGTGAGGAATTTGTTATTTCTACCTTTTTTTGGTTAAAACACACACTCACACACACACACACACACACACACACACACACACACACACACACACACACACACACACACACACACACGTCCTGTTCAAGAATAAATAAAAAAGGAAGAAAACTCTACCTTTTTTTGGTTAAAACACACACACACACACACACAAACACACACACACACACACACGTCCTGTTCAAGAATAAATAAAAAAGGAAGAAAACTGCCTGAATAAATTGAAAAACAAATGGAAATTTTAAATGTTACCTGAATTTATTAGTCTTTGCGTTTACTTCTAGCACAGGTCGTTTTTAATTCTCAAGTTGAGAGAATGAGAGACAGAAAGTTTTAAAAAGAAAGAAATTTTTCATTGCTTAGAAAATAAATGAGACACCATAAAAATTATTGTAATAACTGTCATCCTTTAAAACATGAATCTTTATTAAGAATGTTAAATTTGTGCCTTGAAATAGAGCTGTAATTATGATCTAAGTTTGATGAACTCTTGAAAGTAACCTGGCAGTTATGCTTGATTACTGCATTTTCTCTGTTAGTTTATTATAAGTAACCACAATATACAAGCACATCTTGACAATTTTTGTTTTCCTAAAATATTACCTACTTGCAATTTTTAAAAAGAAATATGACCAAAATGAAATTTCCTTTATCACACAAATTTTTAGTTTATAAATTGGGACCTGAGATAGTTTGGGTGCTTTTTCAGACTTCTGCATTATTACTATTAGCACATTAGTAATAGGTAATAAAATATTATCTTTGTGAAAGTTACCAATATTTATAAAAGATGATTGCATGTTACTGAGCCTGTAGCAGGAGTCCATATTTTCTCAGACTACTGAATGTACTATGTAAATATTTTTTAGCAAATTATACTTAGTTGGTTTTTATCAGTCAACAATCAGTAAGTATTTAGCATATACTTTCCATGAGGTCAGGGCAATGCTAGACTAGAACATATATGTACAGGACATGGTTTCACTATTAAGATATTTATGCTCAAAGAAACAGTAATTGCACTTAGGAAATGATGGTGAACAGTAAGTACTGGTTTCTGAATACACATACAGCAATGTGGTATCTATTTCAAGTGTTCTAAGTATTCAGACAAAGAAGATGGATCTCTTCTAACCCAGCCACTGGTCACCCAGGCTGATGGTCGAGCAGATGGGTCATAACAAATTCACCATTACAAACAACCCAGTGAATACTTCCTGAGACAGGTGAAAGCTGGTTTTAATTGAGATATGAAACCACATTCCTCCAAAAGATCTCATTCTTCTCACCTTTACTTTACAGTTGTGAAACTATAAAAAACTGCTGGTAATATTTGCTGTGTATACCCCTGTCTAGACTCAGTCCAAGGCAATTTCCTTGTTTTGCTTTTCTCTTGGATTCTGTGCTACTGGAGAACAAGACCCAAATTTTACTCTATGAATTGCTCTAAAGCTCTATGCCTAGGGAATGGGCAACTAATAAGTATCTGGTGCTGATATACATAGGCCACTTAAAGATTAGTCAAAAGGTATTATGTAAGACTTTTCTATTGAATAGAACTTATAGTTGATAACAAATATGAGCAGACCACTTGAGCAGGACATCTTTGACATGGGGTTTTACCTGGATCTCAGGAGATTTAACCAATTATTTAATGGGAAAAAAACTGATTAGTGACCAAATTTATTTGTACCAAGTAATCCTTATTCACTTTACTTTTATTTAAGTATTGTTGATATACAATATTATATTGGTTTCAGGTATACAATGTGATGGTTCAACAGTCACATACGTTATTAAACCCTCACCCAAACTAGTGTAGTTCCTATCTGTCAACACAGGAAGATGTTACAGAATCATTGGCTATTTTCTCCATGCTTTACTACGATCCCTGTGATCAGCTTATCTTATGAATGAGATTTTTGTGCCCATTTATCCCCCTATCACTCCTCCCTGCCCACCCTAACCTCTCCCCTGTGGTAAACACCAGTCATTTCTTAGTGTCTATGAGTCTACTGATGTTTTGTTTTTAGATTCCACAAATAAGTGAAGTCAAATGGTCTTTGTCTTTCCCCACCTGTTTATTTCATTTAGCATCACAGTGACCATTTTATTAGCATAGAGTATTCTTGAAACCAAGTATGGATTATTTATAATGAAGAGGAACACTTTGGCAGGTACTGCTGAATGTACTGAAATATTTTAAATTCTGAAGCTTGTTATAGATATTGTAGTTTTCAGTCTTATATGAACATTTTAATCTTAAATTTTAGTATTCTACATGTACACAGGTCATTATTCATCTACAAAGCAATAGTGAGTGCAAAAGCCAAAGTTTATATGGTGATGTTTAAAGATATCATTAGTATTTTTGCTATTATTATCCTGATTGAATTTTTGTTCACTAGCAACATATATGTCATTGTCTTGTACTCTAACTTATTAGTAGGGGGGTATGTGTTAGATTAGACTTACTTTGGTTAAGATAGTCTAACTTTTTTTTTAAACAAAAACTTGTCATAGACACATGACCAGTAAATATGTCACATACATCTTAATGAATTGCTTTCGGTTGCTGTGATTAAGTTGACGCTATGGTTGCAAACAAAGTAAATCATAACACGTTATGACCTCAATCTAATGCTGTTTTCTAGGTGCATGTTCTTGCATGGTCAGGAATAGATGTTAAATTGATCCTCAGGCTGGAATTTCTCAATGTACATCTCAGTGTATGTATACAAACATATGGCACGCACATCCACCAGGCTGAGGCTGTGGATCAGGGAGGAAGAAATTTTCCAAATTATCAGATTCATTTTATTTGTCCCAGGTTATAACTCTGCCCCTATGCACATTCATTGCTTGAAATGATCATAAATGTAATTATAACTGAAACTGAAATAGAAATTTGAATATCCTAGAAGATTAATATGTAAGGAAATGTAGGTAGCATTGACTTAATGGATGAGAATTTATAACATTTTGTAAACTTCAAAAGATTTTATGTTAGCTTCTTTAAGGCACAAAATAGTTTTATTGATTGGCCATGGCTTTTGATTTTTATATGAACAAGGATAAACAGTTTTAAGGACTTACTGAAGGCAATATAGCTAATTTTTATTGGAGCTAGCACTAAAACCCTTCCTCTGGCTTTCTACTGCTTTGTCTCTCACAGTGTCTTAATAGTCATCAAGTACACTAGCCAGTTGAATATTTTCAGTTTAGTAATTTGTAAAAATTCTGTTTTAAGGCTGAGTTGCAAGTGGACAAGAGCTAGTTTCATTATAGTTCTTTATAAGGTGACTTAGCTACAGTTTTTCTTAATTGTTTCAAACAGTAACTGTTCACCTGTGGTGGAAGAATATAGCAATACTAGATAAAATAAAACTGGTAAATTCCAGGTGTCCGATAAAATTCTAGAAATATCGCTTACGTGACAAATCTATGACAAGGTAATATGAAAGTGAAAAGAGAACCTCGTTCTAAAAATTATTATTAAAATACTACATCATGGTTATTTTATGACATGGGTTATCTATTTTTCAGTGAAACCTTAGATGAAAGTTTCCTGTGAGTTCCTTGAGGTTAAAGGGATTAGAGTTAGATAATATTACTAATAGTATTTATATATTTACAGCTGATTAACAGCAGTGATGATCAATGACAGTTTGGGTGGAAACTTACAGAGGTATATGAAGAATTGCACTACTTTGTTTCCCTGTTAAAAATTGTTCCACTTTGGATGACCTCTCTTGATACTATTTTAATGTCTAAACAAAAGGCCATGGAGGCAAAATACACACACACACACACACACACACACACACACACTCCACTATTACCACCACCACCACCAAAAGAATACTCGTATGACTTCTGAGGCCCTTGGTTTCTGGACATGAAATCTAATGAGATTTATCACCAAACAAGATACTAGGACACCTAGTTATAAATATTTTATAAAAATCAATAAACTCTCCAAGGAAGAAAAGCAAAGAACTTTTCTTGTACTTTAATGAAACAGCTGGCAACATTTAAGTATCCTTAACACAAAATTGATCTTCTCTAACTGTTCCATACTTTAGAAATATTTAATCATATCCATTTCATGATTTCAGTAGAATATAATGTTAATTAAGCCATACTCCGAGGACAGTTGTATGAATCTTGAAAGACACCCATCCATTGCTGTTTATAATGTGAAAAGGTGAGCTCACTTCTCTAGCTGATCTATCCCAGAAGACATTAACTAATGCGAAGTATAAAATGCTGAGCCCAGGCCCTGGATTTTATTAGCTGAGGAGATATTTGCAAAAAATCTTTTGTCTTGATATTCTTAGTTTTCTATATTTTCAGGACAAATGTAATATTTGAAATACATGAAGGAAAATACCCAGAAATGAGTAAAATAGCATTTATTATTCTTAGATAATTGCAGCCCATGACGTTCCTCCCAGAGGTTTATTTATTCTGGATGCAACACCTTTGCAGAAGGGACCATCTTGTGTAGTACACAAGATAGAGATGCACACAAGATAAATATATGATAAATTGTTTTATAATGTCTTGGTAAGATAAACAACCTGAAGAATTGTGTGAAATAAATCTGCTGTGCACTTTTTAATTCCTAAATGAAAACAAGGGGTAATGATTATTTGCTTAGGAAATTGAAAGAGAAAACCCACAAGTACATTTAATATCAATTTATTTCATGTTTTCTTTGGAATATATAAAAGTAAGATAAAGAAAAAATATCTACTAATTCATCCACCCATGTTGCCCCTATAGTAGGAACTGGTCTTACAACCCCTGACTATTATTGCCTCTGGGATGTTAGTAGAAGATAAGATGATCAGAAACAGAATCTTCAAGGACAATTAGTCCAAGTTGGAGCACAACCAGTAACAGCACCGTTTACCTCCATTGGAAGTTTAAACTCTTTGCTAAACTACAGATTCATTAAACAAGAATACCTCTTCCACAAGTGGGCAAAAAGACATTTAACCAGCAGTTCCATGTGGAATATAGACAGTTCTCCCAGTTTTAGATGAGAGGGCATTTCCACTTCCCTCTGTTCTGATTCTCTACTTGCTAAGCCACTTTCTTAATAATTTGGCAATATTATGTAGAAATTATTAAATACTTATAAGTAATTTGTTTTTTTCAGACACCTTGATATTGGAAATGTTGTACTCTAAAATCAGAAGTTAGCATGCTACAGCCTACGGGCCAGATCTGGCCCACCACCTGTTTTTGTAAGATCCATGAGCTGAAAACAGTTTTTATAATTTTAAATGGTTGAAAGAAATCCAAAGTATGACAGTATTTTGTGACTCAAGAAAATTTTGTGAAATTTAAAATTTAGTAAATATATAAAATGTTTTGGTACACAGTCACGCCATTCATTTACTTAATGTTTTTGTGGCTTTCATGCTTTAAGGGTGTATTGGAATAGTTGCAAGAGAGACTATTATCTGCATGGCCCTAAGTATTTACTAAAATGGTTGCTCTCTAGTCCTTTACTAAAACATTTGCTGATCCCTGCTCTGGATTGTGCAATTAATTATTTCCATCTCTTGGAAAAGGGGTTGAAAATTAATGTAACATCTTTAATAATTGCTGAAGGACTACGTGGTGATTATAAACTGACCTAGAATAAGTAGAGGGGCAGTATTCTCCTTGGTCTAAGATTATTTTTAGCTTCATTGTGATCTAATTAAATGCTACCAGAGGCACAAAATTCCAATTATAACATAAGTTAGTCACTGGGATGAAAGTACAGCACAGGGAATATAGTCAATAATATTGTTATTAATATAGTCAATAATATTGTCAATCTAGTCAATAATGTCTTCATCTGTTAGATGGTAACTACATTTATGGTGAGTATTTAATAATCTAGGTTATTGTCAATCACGGTGTCATACACTGAAACCAATATAATATGTATATCAATTGTACCTTAATACAAACTTTTTAATTTAAAAAATTAAGAAATTAAATACTGCTGTTGGTAAAATTGCAACATTTCCACAATCTCTCACCTGGCCTTAGTGTATTTCCGTATCAATAGGTGTTTCCAAGGGGTGGAGAGTAGTTTATTTTCGTATCAATAGGTAATTACAAGGGGGAGCAAGGGCTTACTTATCTGGATGGGTGAGGTCGGGTGGGGTTCCTTTGTGCACCCTGATCACAAGAGACAGGGTGAGCAGAAGAGGATGCCTGCTTGTAAGCAATAATCGGGTTTCTCCCACTTTATTTCTCCCTTTGACTGATTTTGGTTCAAAGGTATTTTGCCCCGGGCTGGGGAAATATTGCCCCCACTCCACCCCTGGAGTTACACCTACCTTGGGAAACTGTTTTATCCCCTCAAAAAGTTACAACATCTGAAAATTTTGAACTCCAATATTTATGGTTATGACTTTAAAATAGTAAGTTTTCTAAAAAAGCAAGTAAAACATCACACACATCCTTCATACATCCTATTTACAAAATTTTATATCTAGTGAATATAAATACAGGCTTTAGTTCCTAAGACTTGTCCTTTCATCATTCCCAGTAAAGAATTAACAGCCGGGCCATGCTGAAAAAATTCCCTGCTATATCAGAAGCCTGGGCCGGAAACTTTAAACCGGTAGCCTTGGGTCAAATTCAACCCACAGATGTTTATGTTGTTATGTTATGTATATGTGGTTTATGTTGTCTTTGAAAAATTTGGAACGCCAACATATACAAAATGGGAGATTTCACTTAAAAATTTGGCTTTTGAAGTTTTAAACAGTTCTGTCATGCATTCCCACATGGAATCACAAGCTACAGCTGAGTAGCAGCTGGCCTTTTCATAGAAGCCACTTCTCCCCAATTAACCACAGTCCTCAGCTGTGTGGCTTCACTCATATTCATTGCCTGCCTAGTCCAGGAACTTCAGAGTTCCGCAGCCTTGCACTGGGACTTTTGAAACAACCAGCTCCATGAGGAATGGAATGGAGGCCTTTGTCAGAGCTGGAGAGAGCATTTCTCTGGCAGACACAAAGAGAATATTCTAGGGGATCTCAGAAAAGGACAAGAGTTTAGGTGAGATATGAGGTGGCCAATAATTCAGGTTAGTGGAAATATCACTGACGTGGGAAGAGAAGACTTTTTCTAATAACAAATAGAATAATGATTATTAAAATTGTTATTGCATTGTTAATATATGGATATATGGATGTGAGTTATGGTCCTGCAGTCTAATACTGACTGAAAAAGTTGCATTAGTGACTTTATATGAAAATGAATGGCTTTACTTGGTGTGATTTCATGAAGCACAATTAGAATGTATAGCAAGAAATTACAGCAAACACATTTTATATGAGTCAGCATTTCAAAGACAGACTGGCTGACACAGGTTACAATGAGTTGCCTATTGCTGCAGGTGTTAGCAATAGGATGTATGAAGTATTGGTAGGTATTTTTGCTTAGAAAATTTAGTTAACACTAGAGTTACTGAATTAAATAGTGTTTGTTTTTCTAATTCAGAGAAGCTACCATTTCCTGTTCAGTTACATGATTAATCAGTTAATGGTGAAATATACATGTACATAAATACGTGTATATAGATGTATATAATCTACTATATTAGGTTGATACTATGTAAAATATAACAATATTATATATTATATATAATAGGTAACAATATACAGAGGAGGATCTTAGATATCATGTGCAAAATAACTCCCTTGTTTATACTTGAGGAAGATAAGTCTAGAGGCTCTTCAGATGAACTTGGTATGTCACTCTCAGGCATAGTGTCTAGAACTTGAGGCTTTTAAATCCCAGGTTAATGTTTTCCTGTCCCTCCTTTTTCTTCTATGTCATATTTAATACCTTCTAAATAACTAAAAGCATTTTATTCAATTAGCCTATTGTCTTTTCAATGGGTTTCAGCCCCAGGCAAGTTCACTATGGATTCAGTGTGACCAAAGAAATTGACAGCAAAACGTTCTTGGGGTGAAAGGGTTATACCCAACTTTATTTCTAGGTGGCAGGTCAGTCACTAAAATCCCATTCACTCAGAGCAAGTCTGCAGGCAGCAAGCTGGTCTCTGCCTCTGGGCCCCTCTGCTGGCACAGACGTTTCCTTTGGGTCTCTCCGTCTGTACAGCCATCTCACACAGCCATCCTCTGGGCCTCTGTCCTTGGTGCTGCCACCACTCTAGCTTCTGCTCTGCTCTCCTGCAGCTTTGCCGCCCTGCCACCGTGTTGCTCAGAGCACTGGGCAGAGCTCTTTATATAGAGTCAAATTGCCCACAGGTGTGCAGTGAGCTAGTCAACCAGGGCCAGGTGAGAAGCCTGGCCACAGGAACTCTCATTTTATCCACACTATCATTTAACATACTTTTTAAATTGAAAATAAGACCAATTATAACTCATTAGTCACTAATTATATTCCCTACTTGGTAAATGACATTGTACTACTTTTAAATAAAAGCAGCAAGACAGAAAATAGTACCTGTCCCCTAGATATAATGAGCATTCTCTTTTGATGTAATCAAGTGCAGCCAAAAAAAATGAAGAAAAAACATGTGAAATCAAAGTCAAGATTTCAGAATATATAGAAATTAACAGAAATAGAAAGACTATGAATTAGAGCCTATGCAATACAACTGAAGTTGTAAGCAATATAATATAGCCATGCAGTAGAATCAAAGGAAATTGTGTTGTCTTATAAACTTAAAAGTGAAAATCAGTGTATTAAATGTTGAATTAAATGACTATGTAAAGAACAATGTAAGTTAAAGAAAACTTAAAATAGGAAGTAGAATTCATAAAATAAAAATTTATAAATTGAAAAAATAGAAAAATAGTATAAGAAAATATTTGAATGGCGATTGTCAGTAATAAATCTCATATACCTCATTAAACTGAGTGTCTATTATGTTTTATACCTTAAACACTCAAATTTGTGTTACTGAACATTCATATTATTTGAACTTTTATTATGGTGAGAAGAATGACATTGTAGATAGACAAGTTCCTATCCACACATCATGAATACTTTTGTTGTATATAGAATTGTTCTCCAACATCTATACAATTTAGAACTTTAATTTTTAAATCAAACACATTTTGTTTGTTTACTTATTTTTAAATTTATACCTCAAATAAGTTTCTCTTTTAACTCTAAAAGAGTTAAACTCTAAAACTCTAAATAGTCTTTTAGAAGATCATTTCTATCATTTGAAGCTAGAGGGCAAGACTCTGGATTTCTCCTTCAGAATCATTCATGGAATTAAGTTATCTGTACTCAAAGGTACTTTGCATACACTTACAGTATTCTTCACACCATGGAGTTTTATTTTTGAGTACTTACTTTGTTTCTGTCATATCAGTGTCATTCATTCGTATTCCTTGTCTTTGAACTCTTATTGTTCTTTCATGGTGTTAACTGTGTATGAATGTTTAAAAAACAAGAAAAGACCCAAATGAACTAATTCTCAGTTTCCCAAAGAAGAGAATTCCATCAACATGGTTATGTAATGGTGGGTTATTTACCAAAACATAACTATACAACATTTAAAGAGTCTGAATAGTTATGATGTTTTATAATTGTTACCAAGATTTTTCAATATTTGCTCTGTTTTATCTGTTACAAATGTAACAATAGAAGCTGAGTACTTACTTTGTAGCAAGCACTGTGCCAAGTGATTCATATTAAATATCTGACAATCTTCAGGACAATTTTTTAACATCCCTTTTATAGATGAGTAAACTGAGATACAGGTGGATAAGCTCCTTGCTAAATATCACTCATCTACTCAGTGGTAGAACCAGAGTTCAAACAGAGGCCTTCTGATTTGTAATTATTATGCTTAATCACTCTTTTTTACCTCCTGTAAGTAGAGCTTCTCTAAAACATTTTAAAGTGTTTTTCCCTGAACTTATACCTTTTCTCTTAAAACAATATTTAATTGATATTTTCTCCAAAGACATAATGTTATCTCTTTTGTATCATGTTATCACTTGAATAATTGTCCAAAGAGAAAGATTTGGTTTCGTTGACCCTTTGTTAAATCTGGAACGGCTTTTATCTTGTGTTACTGCATAAAAAGGCCACTTGACAACACCCAGCATTCCCCTCATCTCTTCAGGCTTGGTAGCATACATTCATAAAGCAGCAAAAGTACTTTTTAAGAAGTGCTCATGATCTATTATTAGACTTCTCTTTCTTTCCCAGAGTATTTCCCTTTTATGACCTTGACTTTTATCTGAAGGAGTTTTTAGTATCTGTAATTTTAGTGTGTACTTACATAAGTCCATTTTAAGAAAATATGTTCACAATTGCTTTGGTGTCTGAATCTTTGTATTTTTTTTCTGGCAGTTTACTGTGATCATTCTTTTCCTTCACTTTTGCTTTATTTTTTTCAAATAAAAACTTGCAGCCCTTTCTTTCCTCAGAGTTTCTTACATTCTCCTGTTTTTATGCTACTTCTTGTTTGATTGCCCCAGATCTTTCCTTGTTCTGAAATGTTCTCCCCATTCCCTATGTTACTATTTTTATAGTTAGGCTGTCTAATGTTCCATTTTCCTCTTTTTCCTCTCTCCATTCACTTCTTCATTTTCTATTGCTGTTGCATGCTTGCTTTGCATATTACATCTCAGTTTGTGTCTTGCTTCTCTTACCACTAAGGCATCATCCATCTATCTTTTTGGGTGAGTCAGGAAAACTAAGGGAATTAAAAAAGCAAGAACAAAGCTTTGTCTCAGCAATTTCTTTTTTCTCAACTCTTACTATGTTCTTCTGTGTTTTTAATGATCATGCCTAATTGTGTCAGATAATAAATAGCTTGGATTTATACACAGTGGCAAATTACCAACAAATTTAATCAAGCATGCACATCTGTGTGCCTTAGAAAGAAAAAAGAAAGTAGAACTATACTTCCTGAAGAAAGTCTTTCTCTTTTTCTGTTTCCTCATAAGGATACTATGGCAAAACTTCCTTTATCTTGAAATAATATTTTTTGTTCTTTGCTTTCTTCATCTTCTAGTATTATTCCTAATATTGTAAGTCATTTTAGTGAATTCATTCTTGGTTGCTAAATAATATTCTTTGTTCTTTGCTTTCTTCATCTTCTAGGATTATTCCTAAGATTGTAACTCATTCTAGTGAATTCATTCTTGGCTGCTAACAGATCAAATTCTGTTATAGCAAAATCCTCTGGGATTTTGCTGTTTTCAACATTATTCAAAAATAAATTGGCTATAAATTGAGACTGGCAAACACTTGTATTATTGCCATTTTCATTCTGAAAGTATGTGGAAGAGAACTGGATGTCCTTCACCAATTTGAAGCTTTTCCAGGGTAGTTTAAATGCTGTGAAAGAATAAAGCACAGGTTCTAAATTCTTGTCGCCATCAGCAGTCTTCGCTACATGGTCCCCAGGTTCCTTATTAACATTTGTATCTCATATGTCTTCTGTGTTCCCTCTGTATGTACCACATGTGCTTATATATATATATATATATATATATATATATATATATATATATATATATATATATATAAGTCCCAGAGTGAAAAATGTCACCCTCTTTGGAAAGGTGATAGGAATGGAAGGGCAGGATGAACTTTGCTCCTGTAGTGCTTGAAAGTGGGAAGAAATAATAATACTTACTATAACAGCAGTACTAACAATGATAAAAGCTGATATCTATTGAATGCCTATTTTACTCTGTTTTTATTAAGGACCAATTAGTAATGCTCAATAATAATAATAATGGTAACAATGAACATATTTTGAATATCTACTATTAACCAGGTTTTGTGATATGTTCTTTATATGCATTGTCTTTCTTAATCTTTATAAACATTCTATGGGATTTTTATATAAATTGGTACAGGTAGGTAACTTGCCTAAGGTCACAAAGCTGGTAAATATTTGAGATAAATTTTACACCCATGCCTGTCTGACTGCAGAGACTCAATTTCTCTGTTCTCCAGTATTGTTCAGTACCTACTGTTGAGTTTTGAATGTCAAGCATTCTATCTTTCTTCCCTTGCTAAAACTGTGGGGTATTGGTAATCCCAATTTTGTCACACATTTTAATTATTAAGGCAAAATTTTGGAAATATATGAGAAAGAAAAATTGCAAGATATGAGCAAACTGTACCAATTCCTCCTCATTCTTCCTATCCAGTCTCCTCAATAACATATGTACACAAATCAAGCAGAAGAAACAGCTCCTGTTTGTTTGAAACTTAATGTATGACACTTTTACTTAGATAAAAAGATTTGTATTCTAGGAGTTTAGATGCTGTAAATTCTATCATCTGATTACATTTTAACTTACCATAATGTGTCATCTAAGAAAGCAATAGCTATACTATTGTTTGTGGGAAATAACAAGTTAGAGAATTATACAGAAGCAATGTAATACCCCCTTAGAGCATGAAGAAAACAAATAAATCAGGAATGGATAATCAATTTACTATACCATGAAGCCCTAATGTTGTTCTAATAAATAAAAATTCTTTTCTATTACTTCTCATGCTGTAAGTACAATGACACACTTACTTGGTCTGCTTTTGTATTCCTTCTAAAGTGGCCTTGCCATTAGAACTTTCATAAAATCATAACAGTTTTAAGTTCATTTTCATAAAAATAAACTTCATCACTTCATGTTGCTTCAACCCACCAAGCAGTAAATGGAGAAAAAGGCCACAAACTTTTAATTCAAAATAATGTAACATTAGCATGTTCTGCACCAAAGAATATATAGGTAAAATGCATGAAATTAATCATGTTTAAATAACAAAACAAAACTTTGCAAGAACTGATTTTATTTCTTATTGGTTACCGAGATACAAGGACATTATTTAAAATAGCCTCAGTCATGCTATTATTAGCATGTAATTACTTTAGATAGGTTATCAAACAGATGAGAAAGAAGCACTCTTTAAATGCTTCAGTTCAGGACATATGACATTCCTTGGAGAAGTTCAGGCAGTTCAGAAATAAGTTCATGCCTCTGTCTTAGGCCATAAAGCATAGAGAAAAAAACACACTTTTGCATTGAAATGTTCATTATATTGAAAGTTCACCTGCTTGAGGGGTATGTTGCTTTCACAGAGGACGTGGAGGAAGAGTAGAAGAAAATATATCTGGATGTTTGCTGATTTTCAAAGGTTATCTGTTTCTAAGCAATGTCACTGTTGTCACCTAGAAATTCATGTTCTGGTGGATTTTGTGGCATAGGCTTTGCTGTAGAAACAAGTGTCACTGCATGTGGTTTATTACCTAATAAACCTTTTTTTTTCAGATTTGTGAATTTCCCCTAAAAGCTTGACATGGAGGGATTGAGTTTAAATTGCTCTTATTGTCAATTCATGCAAACCAACTTTTATGTAAAGAAGAAATATATGCAATATGTAGTCACATTGAGAAATTTACCCTAAAGTTCACCTAGTTTAGCCTTTCCAAAATAAGCACAAAAGTATTACGAGGTTCCTCTTTGGTAACACACACACACTTCATAGTCTGTGTTTAGAAAAATTATTGTATAGTCACCTAAATACCTGAAACTGCTGTTATTTCAATAAGTAGCATATAGTGTTGAATAAATAAAATGAAAAAACTTCAAAGGCACAGAGGCTTGTGTCTCACATATAGAGAAGTATTACATTAATGTTCTGTCAAATACTAACAATAATGATGATGATTACTTCAAATTGTAACTGATTACTTCAAATACATATGACATATTTGTGCATATATTTTATGATATACTTAATTGAAAGGCATTAATTATTCTTCCAAGGGACTAACATTGTTCATTTGTTTAAATTATTTAACTTTAAGCATCTTCTCTCTAAATTGTTCTCAGTGTGCTTAAATAGAACTTTGGGGGAAACCGAGACACACATTCCAGGGGGGGAAAATGTCTGACTTCAGAGAAAGAACATTAGACTATCTTGTATCTAAAAAACAAACAACAAAAAAAAACCCCAGTTTTTTGTTCATAGCAAAATGAAGTGGAAGGCATAGAGATTTCCTACATATCCCCTATTCCAACACATGCATAGCCTCCCCCATTATCAACATCCTCCACAAGTTTACATTAGGAGTCACTTTTGGTGTTCATTCTGTGTATTTAGACAAATATATAATGATACGTGTCCAACATTACAGTCCCATACAGAGTAGTTTCACTGCTCTAAATATCATCTGTGTTCTATTTCTCTCTCCCTCCCCACAACCTTTGGCAATCACTGATCTTTTACTCTTCCCTTGCTTTGTCTTTTTCAGCATTTAATATAGTTGGAATCATATAGTACACAGTCTCTTCACATTGGCTTCTCTCATCCAGTGAAATGCATTTGATTTCTTTTCTTGGCTTGATAGTTCATTTCTTTTTAGCACTGAATCATATTCATAGTCTGATTTCTTTATTCACCTACTGAAAGACATCTTGGTTGCTTCCAAGTGTGGGCAGTTATGAAGGAAGCTGCTCTAATATCTGTGTGTGGGTTTAAATGTGGATATTAAGTTTTCATCTGCATTGAGTAAATACCAGCAGGGTGACCGCTGCATTGTGTAGTAAGAATATGTTTAGTTTTGTAAGAAACTGCCAAACTGCCTTCCAAAGTGGCTGTACCATTTTGTATTCCTACCAACGATGAATGAATGTTCTTGTTTCACTTCCTTGTCAGCATTTGCTGTTGTCAGCATTCTGAATTTTGGCCATTTTAATAGGTGTAGAGTGGTCTCTCATTGTTTTAATTTGTGTTTCCCTGATGGCATATCTTGTGGAACATCTTACATATTTATTTGCCATCATAATCTTCTTGGTGAGATGTCTCTTAAGGTTTTCGGCCTGTTTTTGAATCAGATTGTTTGTTATTGTTGAGTTTTAAGAGTTCTTTATATATTTTGGATAATCATCTTTTGTCAGATATGTCTTATGCAAGTATTTTCTCATAGTCTGTTGCCTGCCTTTTTATTCTTTTGATGGTATCTAATAGATACTGAAATATTTTGCCTTTAGTTATTAAATCCCCCAAAGTCATAGCTTCTCTAGTCATTTCTTGGCTACAGCTTGAATTTCTTGAGAAGTTTTTATTTCTTCTCACTGGCACAAATATTTTTTGGAAAAAAATATGATTTTCTGTTTTAATTCTTGGGTATGTTGAGAGGCAAGGGAGGGAGGAAAACAGAAGAGAAAAAATATGATACTGATTTAGGAAAAAGACCAGGAAACACATAAAAATGTTAATAGTATTCTGAATTCAATTATGGGTGACTTAAAATTTCCCATTTTCATTTTCTGTATTTTTAAAATTTCTTCAGTAACTATAGCTTTTCATAGAGAAAAATTACTTTAATGAAAGCATTCTGAAAAAAGTTAAGACAGGCTTAAAGCATCTTTTATCTGGAGATCATGGAGAAAACACTATATATCACTTTATCTAGTAGAAATATAATGTGAGCAAACATGTAATTTAAAATTGCCAACATCCATGTTACAAAGGTAAAGAGAAATAGGTGAAATTGTTTTTAAAAATATAACTTATTTAAGTGAATATTCCAAAATTTTATAAATTTAATATTTAATATATAATCAATGTAAATTTATTAGTAGGATTTTTATGTCTCTTATTTATTTGGTAATAAGTCTTTGAAATTCAGAGTGTTTTTTACACTTACAGTACATCTCTATTTGGACCATACCATTGACATTGGAAATATATGATCTATATTTAGAAAATTTAAATTTGTAAAACTAAATTCACCTACCCAAATATAAAGCAGATTAAAAAAATTTCAGAGAAGTGAATCAAGTACCAAAAAATTTTTCTTCAATATTCACATCTACATTGACAATACATATTCATTGCTTTAGAAATGATTTGACTCTGAAGAAAAACATCACTATCAAAGTCCATCTTTTTAAATTAAGAAAATTTACTAATTTTCTCACTCAATGTATTAACTTTAAAAAATTATTAAATAAATTAAAAAGAAAATCTAAATTTATCAGTCAAAAAACCATTCATCAATTTTTTCTTATTTTAACAACCAATTTTACGTAGTGCTGTCAATTACAATGAAAATTTTCAACATATTGATTCATGTTAGAAAAATATGTTAAGATATTGTTATTTGTTTCTATGATGAGAAATTTCAATTTCAACATATATTTATGTAATTTTACAGCTAGTCATAATACAGTTTTTTCTTTCCTTAGAACTTCAGGTCTAGCTAATTCATGTACAGTGTGATATCAGTGAGAAAAGTAAATTGCACTGCCATTTTATTTTTTTGCATTATTAATGGTAAGCTTTCTATTGTTTCAAAAAAATCTTGGAGTTGATAGAACAGAAAATCTTTGTAATCTTTTTCTGAATTTAACCAATTAAATCTGGCACAAAAACAAAAATTAAATTCATTATATTCTATAAATTTTCATACTTCTGCACAATGGCAAGGGTTCATGACATCTGTACACACAGGTACACACATGTGTGTTTACCCAGAAGTTATAATTAATGAATCTATTTTAGAAATTGAGCACAAATATTTTCAATATGCATCATGCCATGGCATAAAGCAATATAGGAAACATCAGTTTGTTATCTTAAAATTCTAATAAATCTAGATTTTGACCTAATGTCAAATTAATTACATCGGATATACTTCATTCACATTGTTGGGATCTCTGAGGGAGAAGAGAGAGAAAGAGAGAAAGGAGCAGAAAATATTAGAAGAAATAATAGCTAAAAATTTACCTAATCTGGAGAAGGAAACAGATATTCAGGTCCAGGAAGCAAAGAGAGCCTCAAACAAGATGAGCCCAAAGATGTCTACACCAAAACACATAATAAATAAATGTTAGAGATCAAAGGCAAAGAGAGAATCTTAGAAGCAGCAAGAGAAAAGCAGTGAGGTATATATAAGAGAAACTGCAAAAAACTGATATTTCAGCAGTAACTCTACAGGCCAAAATGGAGTAGCATGATATATTCAGAGTGCAAAATGTAAAAAACCTATAGCCAAGAATATTTTACCTGGCAAGGTTATCATTCAAAATTGGAGAGATAAACACTTTTCCAGACAAACAAAAGTTAAAGGAGTTCATCACCTGTATACCAGCCTGACAAAAGCTGTTAAAGGGACTCTTTAAGTGGAAAAGATAAAGGCAATAACTAGAAGTAAGAAAAGTATGAAAGGAAAAAAAATTTCACTAGTAAAAGTAAACATAGTAGAGGTAGTAGATCAAACACTTAAAAGCTAGTATGAAGATTATAGACAAAAGTGGCAAATCAATTATATCTATAAACTAGTTAGGGGAATCACAAAATAAAAAAGATTCAAAGTATGGTATTATATAAATAAAATTTGAAGGAAGAGGAATAAAAATGTAGTGTTTTTTACATGTGTTTAAACCTAAGCAATTATCAACTTAATATATCCTGCTACTTACTTAGGATGTCATATATGAATCTTATGATTACCACAAACAAAAGTCATATAATACACAAATAGAAAGGAATCTAGGTGAAACACAAAAGAAAATAACCAACTGCAAAAGAAGAAAAGGTAAAACTAGCAAACAACCAGAAAACAATTAATAAAATGGCAATGAGTATATACCTATAAATAATTATTCTACATGTAAATGATCTAAATGCTCAAAGACATAGTTGATTGGATGGATAACAAAAACAGTACTCATCTATATGCTGCTTACAAGAGACTCACTTTAGTCCTAAAGACACATACAGGCTGAAATTGAAGTGATGGGAAAATAAATGCCATGCAAATGAAAGTGAAAAAAAACAAAAGCTGGGGTAGCAATACATAGCCAAAATAGACTAAAACAAAGAGTGTAGCAAGAGACAAGGAAGGGCATTACATAATGATAAAGGGATCAATCTACTAAGAGGGTATAATAATTCTAAATATCTATGTATCTAACATATATGCATCTAAATATATAAAGCAAATATTAACAAATACAAAGGGAGAAATTGACAGTAAGATGATAATTATAGCAGACTTTAATATCCTACTTAAATCAATGGATTGATCATCCAGAAAAATCAATGAAGAAACAATGTCTTTGAAATACACATTAGACCAGATGGACTTTAATGTATACAGATCATTACATCCTAAAATAGCAGAATACACATTCTTTTCAAGTGCACATGGAACATTCTCTAGTTTAAATCATGTTAGGACACAAAACAAGTATCAGTAAATTTAAGAAGATGGAAATCATATCAAGCATCTTTTCAAGCATCTTTTCTTATCACTACATTATGGAACTAGAAATCAATTACAAGAAAAACACTGGAGAAAGCACAAACACATGGAGGTAAACATGTTACTAAACAAGCAATACATCAATTGAGAAATCAAAGAGGAAAATAAAATACCTGGAAACTGATGAAAATAGAAACACAACAGTTCAAAATCTTTGGGACATGGCAAAACAGTTCTAAAAGAGTAAGTTTATAACAATGCAGGCCTACCTCAAGAAACAAAAACAATCTCAAGTAAACAATATAGCCTTACACCTAAAGGGACTAGAAAAAAAGGAACAAAGCCCCAAGTTTGTAGAAGATCAGAGTGGAAATAAATAGAGACTAAAACAATTACAGTGAGCACTGGTCTTTGAAGAGATAACCAAAACTGATAAACCATTAATCAGACTATTCAAGAAGAAAAGAGAGAGGACTCAAGCAAATAAAATCAGAAATGAAAGAAAAGTTACAACCAACACCACAGACATGAAAAGGATTATAAGAAATTACTATGAAAAAATACATGTCAACAAATTGCACAACCTAGAGGAAAGGGATAAATTTCTAGAAACAAGAACTTTTCTGGGTTTGAAGTAGGAAGAACTAGAATGTCTGAACAAACCAATTACTAATAAAATTAAGTCAGTAATCAAAAACTCTCCACAAACAGATATCTAGGACAAGGTGGCTTCACAGAATTCTACCAAACTTTTAAAGCAGAGTTAATAACTGTCTTTCTCAACCTATTCCAAAAAATAGAAGAGGGAGGATTGCCTTCAAATTAATTCTTTGAGGCAAGAATTATTAACCCGATATCAAAACCAAAGAAAAAAAAGAGAATGAGAGAACAGTATCTGTGAGGAATACAGATGCAAAACTTCCTAACAAATTATTAGCAGAGAGAATTAAAAAATACATTAAAAGGATCACTTTCCGCAACCAAGTGGGATTTATTTAAGGGATGTAAGGATGGTTTAATAGCCATAAATTAATCAATGTGATATGCCACATTAACAAAAGCAAGGAAAAAAATCACAATTTTTTCAATAATTGCTAAAAAAGAATTTGATAAAATTTAACATCCATTCATGATAAAAATCTCCCAACACAGTGGGTATGGAGGGAACATACCTCAACATAATAAAAGTCATATATAACAAACCCACAGGTAACATTGTACTTAAAGGTGAGAAACTGAAAGCTTTTCCTCTAATATTGGGAATAAGACAAAGATACTTATTCTCACCACATTTATTCAACTCCTAATCATGGAACTCCTAGCCATAACAATCAGACAAGAGAGAGAAATAAAAGACATCCAAATTGGTAAGGAAGAACTAAAGTTGTCGCTGTTTGCAGATGTCATGATATTGTATATAGAAAACCCTAATGACCACTAAAAACTATTAGAGCTAATAAATGAATTCAATAAAGTTGCAGGATACAAAATCAGTATATACAAATGTGTTACATTTGTATGTACTAGTGAATTAGCAGAAAGAGAAATCAAGAAAACAATCACATTGGTAATTGCATCAAAAAGAATAAAATACCTAGGAATAACTGTAACAAAGGAGGAGGTGAAAGACCAGTATTCTGAAAACTGTAAGTATATTAGTGAAAAAGTATTAGTGGCACAAATAAATGAAAAGTTATCCAATGCTCATGGATTGTAATAATTAATAAAATGTCCATACTACTCAAAGCAGTCTACAGATTTAATGCAATTCCTATCAAAATACCAATGGCATTTTTCACAGAACTAGAACAAATAATCCTAAAATTTGCACGGAACCACAAAAGACTCTGAATAGCCAAAGTGATCTTGAGAAGGAATAAATCTGGAGGTATAATGCTTCTTGATTTCAAGCTATATTACAAAGCAATAGTAATCAAAATAGTATGTGTTGGGCATAAAACAGACACATAGATTAAGGAACCAGAGTAGAAGGCCCAGAAATAAACCCACACACATATATGGTCAATTAATTAGAAAAAGGAGCCAAGAATATACAATGGGAAGAGGACAGTTTCTTCAATAAATGGTGTTGGGAAAATTGGACAGGTACATTCTAAAGAATGAAACTTACATCATACACACAAATAAAGTCAAAGTTGATTAAAGATCTGAATGTAAGATCTGAAACCATAAAATCCCTGAAAGAAAACAGGCAGTAAACTCTTGGATATTGGTCTTACAATTTTTTTTCTGGATATGTCTCCCCAGGTAAGAGAAGCAAAACCAAAGAGAATCAAATGGGACTGCATCAAATGAAAAACCTTCTCAACAGTGAAGAAAAACAAAAAGACAAATTACTGAATGGGAGAATATATTGCAAATGTTGTATCTGGTAAGGGGTTCATATCCAAAAGATATAAAGAACTCATGTAACTCAGTACCAAAAACCCCTAAATAATCCCATTAAAAAAATGAGGAGAGGGCCTGACTAGGCATTATTCCAAAGAAGATCTATAGATGTTCAACAGACTCATGAAAAGATGCTCAACATCACTAGTCACCAAGGAAATGCAAATCACAACCACATGGAGGTATCACCTCACACCAGTCAGAATAGCTCATATCAAAAAGACAAGAAATAGCTAGTGTTGGCAACAATGTGGAGAAAAGGGAACCCTCATGTACTGTTGATGTGAATATAAATTGCTGCAGTCACTATGGAAAGGAATACAGAGGTTTCTTAAAAAAACAAAAAATATAAATATCACATGGCCCAGTAATTCCACTTTCGGGTAATTACCCAAAGAAAACAAAAATACAAATTAAAAAAAGATATATACATCCTTAGATTTATTGAAGCATTGTTTATAATAACCAAGGTATGGAAGTAACCTTAGTGTCTGTCAATAGATGAATGTATAAAGAAGATATATTTATCTTCTTCCAGTCTCTTCTTTACTCTTTTTGTCATAGTATCAGTCTCTAGATCTTCACTTTATTCTTCATCAATAATAAGCCTATGTTTTAAAAAGACATTCATAATTATTTTTACTATAAAATAATTTAATTACATTCTAATTAAATTGTAATAAATACTTCAATTTAATTATCAAAGTTCATAAAAGTATCACTTTAATTCATGCTGACTGCACACAATTTTCAAATAAACACAAAAAAATCAGTGTGTTATATTGCTGCATAGATAAGTATTCTATGAACTGAATCAGTGATGTATTTATGTTTAATAAATGAAACAATATACTTTCCTAACATATGAACTACAGTACTACTTTATTCTTTGCAAAGGTTAAAGTGAAATATGCTTATACAAAAATAGTTTTTAGTTTTTAAATTTAAATTATATTAATTAAAATGATATAAATAAATATTCATTTTCTCAATTGTACTAGCTACACATAGGAAATACCCAATGAATTTTATACGTGTTTAAATTATAATAATTATTACTATTAAAACTTTCCCTTAATAACCAAAGGCAATAGTCAAAATGCCTTTTTTTAGTGCAATTACTTCTAATATTTTACTCCATTTCTCTTCTGCTCCTATTTTTCTGGAAATAAAAAACAAACAGGTTCTAATTGTGCTTTAAATAAAATTACATGGTTCTGAGTAATGAATTAAGGATTACTTTCTTTTTTTTTTTTTTGAGAGGGCATCTCTCATATTTATTGATCAAATGGTTGTTAACAACAATAAAATTCTGTATAGAGGGGTCAATGCTCAATGCACAATCATTAATCCATCTCAAGCCTAGTTCTCGTCAGTCTCCAATCTTCTCAAGCATAACGAACAAGTTCTTAGATGGTGAACGAATTCTTACATAGTGAATAAGTTTTTACATGGTGAACAGTACAAGGGCATTCATCACAGAAACTTTTGGTTTTGATCACGCATTATGAACTATAAACAATCAGGTCAAATATGAATATTTGTTTGATTTTTATACTTGATTTATATGTGGATCCCACATTTCTCCCTTTATTATTATTATTATTTTTATTTTTAATAAACTGCTGAAGTGGTAGGTAGATGCAAGATGTAGAAAACATAGTTTAGTGTTGTAAGAGAGCAATTGTAGATGATCAGGTGTGTGCCTGTAGACTATGTGCTAATCCGAGCTAGACAAGGGCAATTAAACATCCATGGATGCAGAAGCTTTCTCTCAAAACGGGGGTGGGGGGGCGGTGAGGTTCTAAGCTTCACCACTGTTGTTCCCCAATTTCTCACCTGATGGCCCCCCTGTGACTGTGACTGTCTTAGGTTGTTCCTCCCTTGAGGAATCTTACCCGTCTCTGGCTAACCAGTCATCTTCTGGGGCCATACAGGGAAAGGTAAAGTTGGTAAGTGAGAGAGAAGCCATATTGTTTGAAAAGGTTAGCTTTTTACTTCTTTGCAGATTTATGCCCTGTGGCTTCTATGCCCAGCACTTGTCTCGAGGTATCTTTATCACCTGGAGGAATTATGATACTCGGTAAATTCGATATGAGGCACGAATTCTATTTAAGGGTTGTAATTAGGAAGGAAGAAGAAAACCTATAGAGGTAGCATATGGAAGAAAACATGGGAGGATTGATTATTTCTTTGACATATCTTCTTGTAGAGTACCTTAAGTATGTATAGGTTTTAAACTACTAACTAACTTGCGCTCACATATTAACATAATAGGAATACGGTGACATAAACAAAGCAAATCTATAATTACCATCCATCTCCAGTGAAGCCAAGAAAACCATTTAGGCACCCTAGGCATTTGTGAAAATTTGTCTATGATATGACGGATATTGTCCAACTGTACTTGAGCAGTCTGAGAGAAATCAGACAAATTAAAGCAGCCCATTTCTGGGATGTGTTCACATCCCATATGTTCTTTTAACCGTAGATAGTCTATAGTCATAAGATTTTGGAGTGCTACAACTTGCACCCCTCCCAACTCCTGGTTGAGTTCCAACAGTACAGATCCGGTCAAATTCGTTGTCTCACTGTATGCACATGCCAGCCTAGACATCTCCCTCCTCATTCCAATGGCCAGTCCAGGAAACGGTGGGGTGGACGCAGCCACAACTGCAGCATCGCCCGGATCCCTGTGGAGGCTTTTTGATGATCATCCCCTGGCACGAGTCCTCCAGAGAGTGGTGATGCCGGAAGCTCCTCCTCATATCGTATCTTAGTTCATTTTCTGGGTAGCCAAGCTAGGCCTTGATCTTCTGCATAGAAACAAACAGACCCTTTGCCCACACTTTGACATGCCCTCTATACCACTGTGTAGAACTCACTGGAGGTCAGCACACAGGAACTGCTTTATTTTTTATTTTTTATTTTTATTAAGAGAAAGGAATATTATCAGAAAAGAGTACCTCCATAGCTGATCATCTGACACCCTTTAAGTGATCAATATTAAGGATATTTGAAGCATGTGTTGATCTTTGATTTACCAATTGTTTTATCCTATCAAGGAGTAATCCCCCTTTTCTTTCTTTCTTTCTTTTTTTTTTCTTTTTTTAAAAATCTTTAATCTACACTTACATGAAGAATACTATGTTTACTATGCTCTCCCCTATATCAGGTCCCCCCTAAAAACCACATTACGATCACTGTCCATCAGCATAGCAAAATGTAGAATCACTACTTGTCCTCTCTGTGTTGTAGAGCCCTCCCTCCCCTTTCTCCCCCCCATGCATGCTAATCTTAATACCCCCCTTATCCCCCACTGCCCACCCATCCTCCCCAGTTCCTTTCCCTTTGGTACCTGTTAGTCCATTTTTGGGTTCTGTAATTCCACTGCTGTTTTGTTACTTCAGTTTTTCCTTTGTTCTTATACTCCTCAGATGAGTGAAATCATTTGGTATTTCTCTTTCTCCACTTGGCTTATTTCACTGAGCATAATACCCTCTAGCTCCATCCATGTTGCTGCAAATGGTAGGATTTTCCCTCTTCTTATGGCTGAGTAGTATTCCATTGTGTATATGTACCACATCTTCTTTATCCATTCATCTATCGATGGACATTTAGGTTGCTTCCAATTCTTGGCTATTGTAAATAGTGCTGCGATAAACATAGGGGTGCATCTGTCTTTCTCAAACTTGATTGCTGCATTCTTAGGGTAAATTCCTAGGAGTGGAATTCTTGGGTCAAATGCTAGATCTGTTTTGAGCATTTTGATGAACCTCCATACTGCTTTCCACAATGGTTGAACTAATTTACATTCCCACCAGCAGTGTAGGAGGGTTTCCCTTTCTCCACACCCTCACCAACATTTGTTGTTGTTTGTCTTTTGGATGGCAGCTATCCTTACTGGTGTGAGGTGATACCTCATTGTAGTTTTAATTTGCATTTCTCTGATAATTAGCGATGTGGAGCATCTTTTCCTGTGTCTGTTGGCCATCTGCATTTCTTTTTTAGAGAACTGTCTGTTTAGTTCCTCTGCCCATATTTTAATTGGGTTATTTGTTTTTTGTTTGTTGAGGCGTGTGAGCTCTTTATAGATTCTGGATGTCAAGCCTTTATCGGATCTGTCATTTTCAAATATATTCTCCCATACTGTAGGGTTCCTTTTTGTTCTATTGATGGCGTCTTTTGCTGTACAGAAGCTTTTCAGCTTAATGTAGTCCCACTTGATCATTTTTGCTGTTGTTTTCCTTGCTCGGGGAGATATGTTCAAGAAGAGGTCACTCATGTTTATGTCTAAGAGGTTTTTGTCTATGTTTTTTCCCAAGAGTTTAATGGTTTCATGACTTACATTCAGGTCTTTGATCCATTTTGAGTTTACCTTTGTATATGGGGTTAGACAAAGGTCCAGTTTCATTCTCCTACATGTAGCTGTCCAGTTTTGCCAGCACCATCTGTTGAAGAGACTGTCATTTTGCCATTGTATGTCCATGGCTCCTTTATCAAATATTAATTGACCATATATGTTTGAGTTAATTTCTGGAGTCTCTAATCTGTTCCACTGGTCTGTGGCTCTGTTCTTGTGCCAGTACCAAATTGTCTTGATCACTATGGCTTTGTAGTAGAGCCTGAAGTTGGGGAGTGAGATCCCCCCTACTTTATTCTTCTTTTTCAGGATTGCTTTGGCTTTTCGGGGTCTTTGGTGTTTCCATATGAATTTTTGAATTATTTGTTCCAATTCATTGAAGAATGTTGCTGGTAATTTGATAGGGATTGCATCAAATCTGTATATTGCTTTGGGCAGGATGGCCATTTTGATGATATTAATTCTTCCTAGCCATGAGCAGGGGATGAGTTTCCATTTGTTAGTGTCCCCTTGAATTTCTCTTAAGAGTGACTTGTAGTTTTCAGAGAATAAGTCTTTCACTTCTTTGGTTAGGTTTATTCCTAGGTATTTTATTCTTTTTGATGCAGTTGTGAATGGAATTGTTTTCCTGATTTCTCTTTCTGTTGGTTCATTGTTAGTGTATAGGAAAGCTACAGATTTCTGTGTGTTAATTTTGTATCCTGCAACTTTGCTGTATTCCAATATCAGTTCTAGTAGTTTTGAAGTGGAGTCTTTAGGGTTTTTTATGTACAGTATCATATCATCTGCAAATAGTGACAGTTTAACTTCTTCTTTACCAATCTGGATTCCTTATATTTCTTTGTTTTGTCTGATTGCCATGGCTAGGACCTCCAGTACTATGTTAAATAACAGTGGGGAGAGTGGGCATCCCTGTCTGGTTCCTGATCTCAGAGGAAATGCTTTCAGCTTCTCACTGCTCAGTATAATGCTGGCTGTTGGTTTATCATATATGGCCTTTATTATGTTGAGGTACTTGCCCTCTATCCCCATTTTGCTGAGAGTTTTTATCATGAATGGATGTTGAATTTTGTCAAATGCTTTTTCAGCATCTATGGAGATGATCATGTGGTTTTTGTCTTTATTTTTGTTGATGTGGTGGATGATGTTGATGGATTTTCGAATGTTGTACCATCCTTGCATGCCTGGGATGAATCCCACTTGGTCATGGTGTATGATCCTCTTGATGTATTTTTGAATTTGGTTTCCTGATATTTTGTTGAGTATTTTCACATCTACGTTCATCAGGGATATTGCTCTATAGTTTTCTTTTTTGGTGGGGTCTTTGCCTGGTTTTGCTATTAGGGTGATGTTGGCTTCATAGAATGAGTTTGGAAGTATTCCCTCCTCTTCTATTTTTTGGAAAACTTTAAGGAGAATGGGTATTACGTCTTCTCTGTGTGTCTGATAAAATTCCGAGGTAAATCTGTCCAGCCCCGGGGTTTTGTTCTTGGCTAGTTTTTTGATTACCATTTTAATTTCTTTGCTCGTAATTTGTTTGTTTAACTTTTGTGTTTCTTCCTTGGTCAGTCTTTGGAGGTTGTATTTTTCTAGGAAGTCGTGCATTTCTTCTAGGTTTTCCAGCTTGTTGGCATATAGGTTTTCATAGTAGTGTTTAATAATTCTTTGTATTTCTGTGGGGTCTGTCATGATTTTTCCATTCTCATTTCTGATTAGGTTAATTTGTGTTGATTCTCTTTTTCTCTTAATAAGTTTGGCTAGAGGCTTATCTATTTTGTTTATTTTCTCAAAGAACCGGCTCTTGGTTTCGTTGATTTTTGCTATTGTTTTATTCTTCTCAATTTTGTTTATTTCTTCTCTGATCTTTATTATGTCACTCCTTCTGCTGACTTTAGGCCTCATTTATTCTTCTTTTTCCAGTTTCCATAATTGTGATGTTAGACTATTCATTTGGGATTATTCTTCCTTCTTCAGGTGTGCCTGGATCACTATATACTTTCCTCTTAAGACTGCTTTGGCTGCATCCCACAGAAGTTGGGGCTTTGTGTTGTTGTTGTCATTTGTTTCTATATATTCCTTGTTCTCTATTTTGATTTGTTCATTGATCCATTGATTATTTAGAAGCATGTTGTTAAGCCTCCATGTGTTTGTGAGCCTTTTTGTTTTCTTTGTAGAATTTATTTCTAGTTTTATACCTTTGTGGTCTGAAAAATTGGTTGGTAGAATTTTAATATTTTGGAATTTACTGATGCTCTTTTTGTGGGCTAGTATGTGATCTATTCTGGAGAGTGTTCCATGTGCACTTGACAAGAATGTATATCCTGTTGCTTTTGGATGTAGAGTTCTATAGATGTCTATTAGGTCCATCTGTTCTAGTGTGTTGTTCAGTGCCTCTGTGCCCTTACTTATTTTCTCCCCAGTGGATCTATCCTTTGGGTTGAGTGGTGTGTTGAAGTCTCCTAAAATGAATGCATTGCAGTCTATTTCCCTCTTTAGTTCTGTTAGTATTTGTTTCACATATGCTGGTGCTCCTGTGTTGGGAGCATATATATTTAGAATGGTTATATCCTCTTGTTGGTCTGAGCCCTTTATCATTATGCAGTGTTCTTTTTATCTCTTGTTACTTTCTTTGTTTTGAAGTCTATTTTGTCTGATATTAGTACTGCAACCCCTGCTTTCTTCTCACTGTTGTTTGCCTGAAATATGTTTTTCCATCCTTTGACTTTTAGTCTGTGCTTCTCTTTGGGTTTGAGGTGAGTTTCTTGTAAGCAGCATATAGATGGGTCTTGCTTTTTTATCCATTCTATTACTCTGTGTTTTTTGATTGGTGCATTAAGTCCATTTACATTTAGGGTGAATATTGAGAGATATGTACTTATTGCCATTGCAGGCTTTAGATTCATGGTCACCAAAGGTTCAAGGTTACCTTCTTTAGTATCTTATGCCTAACTTAGCTCACTTATTGAGCTGTTATATACACTGTCTGGAGATTCTTTTCTTCTCTCCCTTCTTATTCCTCCTCCTCCATTCTTCATATGTTGTGTATTTTGTTCTGTGCTCTTTTTAGGAGTACTCCCATCTAGAGGAGTCCCTGTAAGATGCCCTGTAGAGGTGGTTTGTGGGAAGCAAATTCCCTCAGCTTTTGTGTGTCTGGGAATTGTTTAATCCCGCCATCATATTTAAATGATAGTCATGCTGGATATAGTATCCTTGATTCAAGGCCTTTCTGTTTCATTGCATTAAATATATCATGCCATTCTCTTCTGACCTGTAGGGTTTCTGTCGAGAAGTCTGATGTTAGCCTGATGGGTTTTCCTTTATAGGTGACCTTTTTCTCTCTAGCTGCCTTTAAAACTCTTTCCTTGTCCTTGATCCTTGCCATTTTAATTATTATGTGTCTTGGTGTTGTCCTCCTTGGATCCTTTCTGTTGAGTGTTCTGTGTATTTCCATGGTCTGATGATTTCCTCCCCCAGTTTGGGGAAGTTTTCAGCAATTATTTCTTCAAAGAGACTTTCTATCCCTTTTCCTCTTTCTTCTTCTTCCGGTTCCACTATAATACGAATATTATTCCTTTTGGATTGGTCACATAGTTCTCTTAGTGTTGTTTCTTTCCTGGAGATCCTTTTATCTCTCTCTATGTCAGCTTCTATATGTTCCTTTTCTCTTGTTTCTATTCCTTCAATGGCCTCTTGCATCTTATCCATTCTGCTTATAAATCCTTCCAGGGTTTGTTTCACTTCTGTGAGCTCCTTCCTGACATCTGTGATCTCCCTCCAGACTTCATCCCATTGCTCTTGCATTTTTCTCTGCATCTCTGTCAGCATGTTCATGATTTTTATTTTGAATTCTTTTTCAGGAGGACTGGTTAGGTCTGTCTCCTTCTCAGGTGTTGTCTCTATGATCTTTGTCTGCCTGTAGTTTTGCCTTTTCATGGCGATGGAGATAGTTTGCAGAGCTGGTACGAGTGACAGCTGGAAGAGCTTTCCTTCTTGTTGGTTTGTGGCCTTCCTCTCCTGGGAGAATAGCGACCTCTAGTGGCTTATGCTTGGCAGCTGTGTGCAGACAGGGCTTCTCCTACCTGCCCGGTTGCTATGGAGTTTATCTCTGCTGTTGCTGTGGGCGTGGCCTGGCTGAGTCAGCTCCTCCAATATGGTGGAGCCCCATTGGAGGGGTGCAGCCAGGAGGCTATTCCTCTGTGCTCCCTGTTGCCCAGGGGGTTAGAGTGCCCAGAGATCTCCAGATTCCCTGCCTCTGGGCTACGTGTCCTGTCCTGCCCCTTTAAGACTTCCAAAAAGCACTCTCCAAACCAAAACATCAACAGCAAGAACGAAAGAGGAAAAAAAAAGGAATAAATGCGTGATTTTCTTTGTCCTCAGGCGCCAGTCTCAGGCACCCGCTCACTGATTTTTCTTCCCTGTTTCCCTGGTATTGTGGTCCCTGTCCCTTTAAGGCTTCCAAAAAGCACTCACCAAAAAAAAAAAAAAAAAAA